>NC_136518.1:59384324-59624324 GCF_053919585.1 Euprymna scolopes
TACACCTCTATATAGTACTAATTTATATAACATTTCCTGTAACAGAGTCGACATATCCGTTTCTGTTAAACGCCCGAAGTTATGTGATTTCCCTACATTCCAAAAGGGGTGTATCAAAACCGGAAATGACGTCAAGTATTTTGAAAACTGTTTCTTGTACTCGTAATCCCTTTTTCGTCTGTTTGGTGCTTCAAGTGCGACAAAAAAAAAACAATGTTTTTGTAAATGTATTTTGACATCAACACGTCAACGAAGTTGTAGAGCAAATCTTCGTAACGTCAACTGAGTCATTTTATTCAGCGCTAATATCGGGAAACCTTCGCCTTTTCTAGCTTAACCAGCGGAAATTCCGCAGAGCAAAATCATCGTCCTGCACCACGTGAGTAGGTGGTGACATGTAGATATCGGTCAGTAGGAAATCCGTAGATTGTGGAGCCTGGGCGATTTTGTTTCAGCATGCATATTATTCATAACGCATACACAAAAATTTCACTTGTTTTATATTAAATTTACTGGCTCTGCCGAATTGCTTTCGCTTCGAAAATTCGCTACTTGAAATAAACACAAATAAACAACTTATTTATAACTTTGTTGTGAACGTGAAACGCAATAATTTGAGCGCGCAAAAACAAACATAGTAACCAGTGAAATTAATAGGAAATATATTGGATAATAAATATAATGAAAACTACTTGTTAGAGAGAATTTTAAACGCGATATTCCTTCAAAACAGAGCCAAATACCGTTAAAAATGAATTTTTAAGAGTAGATCTTTAGATGGTACTTTATCTCAGGGTTTTCAAAACTTCAGGAGCCTCTGAGCAGGGCAAAGGTTGTTTTTATAGAGTACTAACAAAAAATTTCAAAAATATATATGAAAAACATTAATTTAAAATTTTAACACTAACTTACGATTTTTTTTTAGTTCCTTGACTTTGTTTTTGATTAATCAAAAATTATTACATTTTTTATTTTCTTTTTCATGAACCATCCTGAAACTCTTTCTACCTATAGTCATGCATCATATGTCTTTCCAGTTTAAAAAAATCAGCCATTTAATTCTCCAATATATAGCATTTGGTCCTTTTTAAGAATGGCTTCTGGAGCCCCTTAGCCTCACTCACGGAGCCCAAGGGCTTCATGGAGTCCACTTTGGGAAACCCTACTCTAGCTCAAATAATTATTTGTAATTCTCATATATCCACACACACACACACACACACACACACACACACACACACACACACACACACACACACACACACATAAGCATTTCATACACACACGCACACACACACACACACATACATACATATATATATATTATCGCAGTGTAGCTTATTTTCCTAGAAATACATCCAATGAAACAACATGTGTCTACCAAAAAGTGCTCAATGAGTAAACAGAGCAAATATATTAAATTTTATTTATACAAACATTGATGGCTACATATGTGCATACATGTTTCTGTAACCACCCGTTATTGGGGAGACTACGTCTTCATGCCTGTAAAGGATAGAAAAGAAAACAGAAATAAATTTGACCATGCTATTTTGGCTAGAGAGGGATCTTTGTTTTTCGTCTACAATTTAGAAATAGATTGCAACTTATTAGAAATCAACTCGGTCCCTTTAAATATTTGTCCAGGTAACAAAACAATATCTCGAAACATAACTATGCTCGCTTTTAAAAAGTTCACCTTTGACTTAAGATGAGTGCTTTATGCAACTGATGGTTCAATATGGTTTAAATTTATGCTTATTTTTTGCATTAAATATCTATATAAAATAAAATAGGCATCAAGTGTGCTTGGAAGCTATATATATATATATATATATATATATATATATATATATATATATATTCTTCGGAGTAGTTTTTATTTAACAATCAGTGGTTATGTAAACGTGAGATTGTAGGTTTACAAAATATTACTGGCAGTAATATTCTATAAGTTATCCCATCTAAACGAGAATTGCTCGATATTCAAGATAGAGCAAATAAATTAAACTGTAATTCAATGAATTTCAAAAAACTCTTATTGAAATGAAATGAAGTAGTTGAGTTTCATATCAAAGAATTTTTATTATTCTAAGCAAGACAAAGAATGTTTTAGAAAGTTTATCTCCTTAACCTATAGGGTTTCGATGTCTACCATCTCATCAAAGGAGTGAAAATATTAGCAAATAGTTATAAAGGTATGCACCCTATTTGCTAAAGTCAGTGAGACATGGAAAGTCAAAGTGAAAATAAATTTATCAGAAGTTCTGTAGCAGGAGTATTTGTAGAAAAAATATATGTATACATACATATATATGTATACATACATATATATACATACATATATACATATAAATATACATACATATATATGCACATATATACATACATACATACATATATATATGAAGTTAAGCAACACTGAGTCTGGTTAGTACCAGATGGGTGACCATTTGGGAATTCTAGGCGCTGTATGTGCTCTCCGCTCATCTCGACATTGTTTCCAGTCGTCCTGTACCTCAACTTGCCATTTGTATGCAACAATGTTGACTCAGGAGAGGTGTGGTTGGAGATTCTGCAACTCTCGCCACACAACTTTCACGCACAGGCACCCTTACAGTGGGTATCCATAGTCTGCCAAGACTGAAGGAAACCACGAGAAAACATAAATATATTTCGGAGCTAAACGCCATCCTCAGTATGTAATTTTCTTTTTTTTTTCTTTTCTTCTTTCTAGAAAACAACATACTGAGAATGGAGTTTAACTCCGAAATATCTTTATGTTATAAATTTTAAACAAGTAAAATACTTGTTTATTTTCCTAATATTACGTTGGGATTTGGCTTTCAAGCGCACTTGATGCGTATTTTATTTTATTCAAATTAAATCAACGTTTCAATATGAACCCACACCCTTGACATTATTAAATTGTTTAAATATTTAAATTTTTATACCTACATTTAAATATTTATCCTTATTAACTTTCACTCTATCTCTATCAATCCCTACCTATGCATCAGACGGATACCATTATACTTAGTTGGCTGCATCTTATTATAACAAAGGTCCAAATAAAATTTCAGCCAAATCGATCCAGAAGTTTCCGAGAAAAAGTGTACCGAACAGACAGACAGAGAGATTAAAAATATAACAGAGTTTTTAGGTTTTATTAGTGAAAGAGAACAATGAATATGTAGCTATAAGTGGTACAAAGGTTTGTAATGTATATGGGGAACGGCCCATCACTCTTATATTTCTCGTGGCTAGTATTCGTTTTTATGCTACTGAAAATAGTTTTATAATGAAGAAGGCGCGAGTACTTTCTATGCGATATCATGGTATAGTTCTTTGTTTTTAATTACTAAGATGGACGGACAGACAGAAAAATAACACTTTTTTTATTTATATATACTTTTATAAAACCATGCGCATTCGCAAACATTTGATAAATTTTAAATGGAATGAGGGGTGCGGAATTAGTGTTTATTTTGTAAGTCGCCAGCTTCTTTAAAATAAGAAAATGCTTGACTTATTTTGAAATATAAGATTTTCCATCTTGATATTGTAATTGTTTACTTGGCCACAATAAAAGCTGTTAACCGCAATAAAATATAATTATCAGCAGCAGTAAAATGCATCAGTTTAACCGCAACAAAGGTTGTTATTTCTCTTTTGATTTAATAAAATGTTTGATCAGAGGTGTCGGTCGCCAAGTGGTTAACTACACGGACTAACAAGCTGGGCGTGCCAAACTCGAATCCCGTTCGTTCTACAGGAACACTTATAACAGAGCGCGGCCGACGTCAGGGTAAGGAAAAAGAAAAAGACTATAAAAGGGAGACGATCGCGTTAAAGACGTAGGTGATGTCACAGCCGTAATGAGAAGTCGCGCATGACAGGACAATAAAGAAATAAATGTTTTATACAAGAAAAAAAGGAGTCCAGTTATTATTTGTCTTATGTTCCTTTGCAGCTGAGTCTACAACGTGTTGGGTCTACGCGTGTAAACCTGTTATCATATTGTGGACAACGTTACACACTTTCTCATAGAAATGTTGGGAACCTCTGCGTGGGTAGTTCCCCCGTAAGTATCCGACGTCTTTCTAGAAAGAAGTTTAAATAGATTTTTTTTTTTTTTACATGGAAGTCGTCACTTATCAAGGTCTGAAGGCCACACGAGGATTAGCGTTAAAACACCGTAATGATCGGAAGTGGTGGAAATTTTGTAGAAGTTGATTATTTAATGGGATGTCTCAACAAGAACTTGTTTACATTGGACTTGAAAACGAAAAGTTGTAGTCATCGCGGCATACAGTTCTACGGGCGGATAGGTTTAGAAAATAAAATAAAACACAGAAATCAAGTATCATGGTTCAATCGTGCTCTAAACATGAACATTCATTTCGAACGCGCCTCTGTCTTATCAAAGAACCATCTGTTGATTTTATGAAATTACTTTTACATAATCACTTAAATTAAAATTAATCACTTAAATTAAAATTAATCACTTAAATTAAAATTAATCACTTGCTTTTTTAAATCAGATTTTTTCGATTGTCGATACTAAGCAGACGCATTCAGATACAAAGCCTACCTAAGAACACTTCTAGATACATCAAGTACCTTAGCGAGAAATTATTTAAAAATTCGGGCCAGGCGTTTCAGAGTCCATAAGGAACGAACGCACAGAAAGAAAGAGAAAAAGTAAAATAAAGTTCCTTCGTAATATAGTAGATATATATAGAGAGTCTTTATTTGTTTTTTCAGCACAAGAAATACAATTAAAACAAAGCGAAACGAATAATAAATGTGTTTATCTATAATTTTTCACTTTTATACCATTTACAACATTTATTTATCTTTTGTTCTTAATTTGTTTGTTTATTTAATTTATTTTTGTGTGTTCTCTAAATTAATAATTATGCCCCTTAACCCTTTTAAATTTAAACTTTATTTTAATAGTTCTTCAAAAATAAGTGATTTAAAGTGTAGTATCTGTTCTAATACTCTCCAAAGAGAGTCGCCAACCTGATGGGTCCTGAACTGTCAACTAGGCTTCAGCCTCTGTTCCATCGACGAAATGTTGCAGCCATCTGCCTGTTCTACAATTACTTTAATGGTGAATGCTCTGTCGAACTACAAATATTTGCACCCCCTCGACGTAAATACCCCCGAGAAACCCGACAAGCAGCCAAATCCCACCCCTTCACAGTAGAGATCCCTAGGTGTAAGAAAGCTTTCTACTCCAATAGTTTCTTCCCCAGAACTGCTAGACTTTGGAACTCCCTTCCGGGATTCTGCTTTTCCAACTGCAGAAGTTCAAGTGTAATGTGAACAGACATCTTGCTGCTCATCTCCCTTCATAGAATCCCTGCAACTTATGTCCCCGATAGTAGCCCCCTACTACGAAGTGGCACTATGCCTTGTTTGGTGTGAAAATTGAAAAAAAAAAGAAATACTTTTCTGTCCTCGGTCTGTGGAAAAAAAATCATTCTACATTAGGGAAATTTTAATTTTTGTTCCAATCCAGTCGCCTCTTTTTTGCATCTAACCAAGACCACCGAGAGGAAGATGTATCTCGGTTGCCGTGATCTAACTCTTGTCTCGTGAATAGGCAATACGGTCACATGCAATTACATAGATCGCAACCAACAATATTTTCTACAAAACAAATAGGTTGGTATTGTAACTTTTAAAGTGTGTGTGTGTGCGTGTGTGTGTGTGTGTAAACAGTACTGTATGTGGATGACTATATATATATATGTGTGTGTGTGTATGTATATTATATATATATATGTATATATATATATATATATATATAACTACTTCATTTACTCACACAAAATTAATATACGAGAGTATAAATTTATGCGTAAACTTTAAGTATTTACTTCAACAGTGCTCAATACGTAGGTAGAGCTAGCTAGTAAGTTATAAAATATATATGACGATTAAGCTTTACATCATCAACGCTCTGATCCGCATCTGGCATCAATTGAAATGGATGGCTCTCGTCTAGAAGCCCCGTGTTTTGACAAACTTCTGGGTGTGTCCTTTACTCCTTATTTGAAATGGAACACGTACATCAAGTATGTTGCCAAGGTCGCTGGAAAGATAGTGGGATCCTTCTACCGCTCCAGAAGATATCTCACTACTGATGCAATTCTCTATCTATATAAAAGCCAAGTACGTCCAAGGATGGAATACTGCTGCCACATCTGGACAGGAGCTGCTAAAAACAGCCTATCCTGCCTTGACAAAGTTCAAAATAGACTTCGTGGCTTAGTGGGGGATGCCCTTTTCTCTACCCTGCAACCTCTCTCCCACAGAAGAGACGTTGCGAGCCTCTCCTTGTTTTATCGTTATTTCCATGGCATGTGTTCGTCAGAACTCCAATCTCTGCCCCCCCTCGCCAATCTTTCACGAAAAACACCCGTCTAGCTGAATCCACTGTGAAAAATTTCCCCCACTCTTTATCTGTGCCTAAATCAAAACGTAGATTCCATGAACAAAGCTTCTTTCTTAGAACTGCACGCCTGTGGAACTCTGTTCCGTCTGCCTGCTTCCCACCTGACTACAACTTGGATGTGTTCAAGTCCAACGTAAACAAATTCCTAATGAACCGCCCCCTTAAGTAAATACTTTATCAAATCTCCACACTAACGTACTGTACTTGCAATAACCCTTATCCCTGAGTGGCTTCCGGACCTTGATAAGTGGTGACCACCGTGTAAAAAAAAAAAAAAAAAAAAAAGCTACACTGAATATTCCGCGTTTCATCCACTGAAGAATCCTAGAGTTGATGAAACGCGGAATATTCAGTGTAGCTTAATCGCTATATATATTTTATAACTTACTATATATATATATATATATATATATATATATATATATATATATATATATATATATATATATATATATATATAAGTACTGTAACGGTTTTGCTGTATTACAAAGTACGGTTTTGCTGTATTACAAATCATCAGTTCGGCTAGGCCAGCACTTATCCCTGACCAGGAATTGAATCTAAATCATCTAGTTGATAGTCGGCAGTTCTAACCTCCACGGGATCAGTGGCCGCAAACGACCTCATCATTTAAAAAGACACTCGGCCACCGCTTTTACTGTTCTCGAACTGCTTGTTTACAAGCACACAGCGAGCTTCGCATTAACGGCAATTAATATATATCTATATAATTATGAAACTCAAATGATCTTGTAACGATGTATGTAACCCACTTTACGGTTTATGATATCCGGTTGCGCATGCGCGCATGACCTGCGCACTGAAATATTAACGTTATGATTTCGAAATTATTATTTAAAATGGGAAGAGTGGGGTTTAAAATAGCTTAAACGTAATACAGAAATGAACAATGTAAAAAAAAAAAAGCAGACAGTATTAACAATTGTTTATTTTGATAATTTAAACGCGAAAAAAAAAACAAAAAAAAAACAAAAGAACAATTGTGACGCTGAAATATTAACGTTATTATTTCAAAATTATTATTTAACATGAGAAGAGTGGGGTTTAAAATAACTTAAACGTAATACAGAAATGAACGATGTAAAAAATGCAGATATATCAAAATTTGAATTCAACTATAAGTATTATGGTATCTGTTTAGTGCACATTTACCTATAAGTATGTCCAACTACTTATAATTCAGTAACTGTAAAAATTAAAAAAAAATAATCAGTTATAATAAACCGAACAACTCATAGAAATCTATCTATATTCTTTTTTCATTTTAATGTTTCTGTTATGTAAAAAAAAAAACTATTTTCTTTACGTCACCAGTGTCACGCTAATACATGAATTCCATAGCTAATACTGGCCCAACGAGTCACGGGTAGTCTAGTATTAATATATAATTAATAAATTATATATAATCTTTGGAGATCACTTTCGTTACATAAATACAATTATAAAGATACAGAAACAGCTGTAACAATCCAAAGTATTACAAACTGAAAAATTATTCTTACGATATTGCAAAATTATTCGTACAATATTGCAAAATTATTCATACAATATTGCAAAATTATTCGTACAATATTGCAAAATTATTCGTACAATATTGCAAAATTATTCATACAATATTGCAAAATTATTCGTACAATATTGCAAAATTATTCGTACAATATTGCAAAATTATTCATACAATATTGCAAAATTATTCGTACAATATTGCAAAATTATTCATACGATATTGCAAAATTATTCGTAGGATGTTGCAAAATTATTCTTAAGATATTGCAAAATTATTAGTACGATATTTCCAAATTATTCTTACGATATTGCAAAATTATTCTTACGATATTGCAAAACTATTCTTACGATATTGCAAAACTATTCGTACGATGTTGCAAAATTATTCTTAAGATATTGCAAAATTATTCTACGATATTGCAAAACTATTCTTACGATATTGCAAGACTATTCTTACGACATTGCAAAACTATTCTTAAGATGTTAATTTTATTTTTATTTCGGACTATTAGTCTCATCTTTATTAGTTGTTGTTTTTTTTTATAATCTTTTTATTGGTTCACAACGTTTCGGCCAACTTCCTCTGGCCTTCGTCAGGTGGTAACCGCGACGGATAGGAACTTCGAATCTCCTAACTGCATTCTCAGCCATCACTGCCATCCGTAGTTGTTGTCGTCTCACCACATTTTTGACCAATTACCTCTGGCACGCTTTGGGTGGGATTGAAACTGCTATCTTCAGACAATGTTCATCTGGAACCGTAGAGATTCAACGTCTCTAACAACTGCGCCACGGGCCCCGAAGGGCGATCAAGGTTGGATTCTTTGATCTTATAAATCCACATTTATTTATTATCTGATCTTCCATAGTCGGGTCCGTACCGATTGGTATATATATATATATATTATTCCTTAATTGGAATTTTTTTATTTTGAGATGAGCATTTTTATGTTAATTTTATTTTTATTTCGGACTATTAGTCTCATCTTTATTAGTTGTTGTTTTTTAATATTTTTATTGGTTCACAACGTTTCGGCCAACTTCCTCTGGCCTTCGTCAGGTGGTAACCGCGACGGATAGGAACTTCGAATCTCCTAACTGCATTCTCAGCCATCACTGCCATCCGTAGTTGTTGTCGTCTCACCACATTTTTGACCAATTACCTCTGGCACGCTTTGGGTGGGATTGAAACTAATAAAGATGAGACTAATAGTCCGAAATAAAAATAAAATTAACATAAAAATGCTCATCTCAAAATAAATTCCAATTCCAGGAATAATATATATATATTCTTAAGATATTGCAAAATTATTTCTACGATAGTTCAAAATTATTTTTACGATATTGCAAAATTATTCTTACAATATGCAACATTATTCGTATGATATTGCAAAATTATTCTTAAGATATTGCAAAATTATTCGTATGATATTGCAAAATTGTTCTTACGAAATTGCAAAACTATTCTTACGATATTGTAAAATTGTTCTTACGATATTGCAAAACTATTCTTACGATATTGCAAAATTATTCGTATGATATTGCAAAACTATTCTTACAATATTGCAAAACTATTCTTACGATATTGTAAAATTGTTCTTACGATATTGCAAAATTATTCGTATGATATTGCAAAACTATTCTTACCATATTGCAAAACTATTCATACGATATTGTAAAATTGTTCTTATGATATTGCAAAATTATTTATACGATATTGCAAAATTATTCTTACGATATTACAAAATTATTCTTACGATATTGCAAAACTATTCTTACGATATTGAAAAATTATTCTTATAGTGTTTCAAAATTATTTGTACGATATTGGAAAATTATTCATGCGAAAAAAAAAACGAAGATATTTTGCTGTGAACTATATTCACAGCACAATATCTTTGCTTTTTCGTACGAATAATTAAATTATATTTTTAAAACATCCATATGACTTTTTACATGTTTTTAATCGAAATACTGGACAACTTTCGGTATTATATAAACGTGCAATAGTATTAGTTTGTGTATTTTTGCCCCAAAAATTTGATTAGAAAAAAAATATTATGTAAATTTATTTAAAATGTTCCAACGAGGCAAAGTGACCAGCATGTGGCTAAAGATTCCAACCACGTTAACTTAGGCTCAACAGCCGCATCGGAACAGCCCAAGCCAACATACAATGCTCGCTGCCAACATTGGACGTGTCGCAAGGTTCGCCACCGCTAGCAGAAACAAATGCTCGAATTGCGTAATGGAGGAGATTCTTATGTTCAGATAGCCAGACGCTTGAGGAAACCCAAGAGTACCCTTGCAGGCCTATTATGCGCAATATCCCAGGCGACAATAACGTGCAAGAAAATGCCACACCATGAAGCAACGCATCTACTTTTGGCACTGAAGACAATGGTATATCAGGACCGGCAACAGGCACAACTCAAGAGACAATGTAGAAGGCTGGTAGGAGAACTATGGTCACGGGCGAAATAGGAAGGGAAATAGTACGCCTAGTTAAAGAGGAAAATACAAGAATATAAACAGAGATAAGGAGCCATTTAATCGCCCATTTGAGAAGAATATTCAAGTGAGTGCAATCTTCTGTTTTCTGTTACGTAAACAAACAGAAGCTTACGGTAAAGAAAAAGATCCAGATAATACTAGTCGAAAGGAACTTGGAGCAGACAAATACGCCCGGGAGCAAGGACGTATAACTCGCACGCAACTAGGAACCCAATTAATATACTTAGACGAATCAGGGTTCAACCTGCATTTGACGAGGCAAAAGGGTAGATCACAATGAGGAATAAGCCCGGTGACAACAGTGCCTGCATCACCAGGTAGAAACAAACTTATTGCAAACCGTTTCCAGGGAAAGGGTGTTGTACTATGAGGTGTATACTGGTAGTATAAATGCTGACACATTCAGGCGGTTTCTGGCCGACTTGGCACCTACGTTACCTAACAAAGCCATAGTAATCATAGATAACGCACGTACCGACCATGCCACCATAGTAAAAGATTGGTAGCATACCGCACCGATACTTGCCTTCATATTCGCCGTCCTTGAACTCCATAGAATTGAGTTTCACTAAGATTAAAAGGAAAGTAAGATCGTCGCAGGTTAAATGACAGAACGAGTTGATACAAGCAATGATTGAAGGTATCCACACCATAACTGGAAAAAATTTGAGCGAGTTTTACAGACACTTTGAAGGATACATTCATTTTTGCCTGCATCGCACACATATTGAATATTAATATTAACCAAATAATTAATATAATATCTTTTTAATGTGTTTTTATTTGTTTTAATGGTAAACTATTTATCTGAAATCCATCATTTTTTTTTTTTTTGGCAAATAAGTATAACTTAACATTATTTCACGACTTCTATTTAGTTTTCTATAGCCCTAGGATAGACCTATAGCTATATCTGTAAGAATAGAATCAGAAAAAGGGTAGACCTGTTAGCGTATCTATAAGAATAAAAGAACGTCACTTACTAACCAAATTACAAACCTTTAAAGGTTTACTTTCGAAAGTCCGTATTTCAATGAACCAACTGTAAAACATTATATGCAATATTTTTTTTCAATAAAATTAAAATAATTATTTATATTCATAGCACAATATCTTCGTTTTTTTTTTCGTATGAATGATTTTACAATACCGTACGAATATATTCGCAATATCGTACGAATAATTTTACAATATCGTACGAATATGTTTGCAAACGTCTATAAATTGTTTATCAAATCTTAAAATATACGCAAAGAATGAGCTTCATAACATTTGACATCAATAATTACTATGTCAACCTCCCCAATACTTTTAGATAAAACCCTAATATCCACTTAAAGAAATTCGGATCTCACAGATATAGAAATCAGGTTAATTTTGTTAGTAAGATGTTCCCTTATAAAATTTGATAATGTAATTTGAGGGGTGGCTCTAAGTTTTAATGTAAATATAATTTTCTATGTTTTTTTTTCAAAACTTCTAAAAGGCTTTTAACTTTATGAATGTTATTTAAGATTTCTATAAACTATGAGGTTTTTCTATATTTTTCACTTGTGTGCAAAGAAGTAACACAAACATTAATTATTTCAGAAACTGATGACAGTGTTTCTTTTTTTTTTGTTTTTTTTTTAGGTTCCTACACGTGGTAGCTTGTCTTATTATTTTCCGCTCGACTACCGGTAGTCGATTAGAAAATAATAAGACAAGCTACCACGTGTAGGGACCTAGACCACCCATGTAGATTATGCCTTATGAAAAATTTGCTATCCTGTACTTTAAAGAACCCTAACATCTCTTAAACTGTAGAAGAGAAATAGCAACCAACTGTGTTCACAAAATAAAATTTACTCTAGGATAGCGATACAAAATAGTTTTAAAACTAACAAAAACAATAGAAAATAAACAAATAAATGAATTAAATAAACATGAATATACATAAACGATCACACATATATGTATGTATATATATGCATATATATGTACATATATGTATGTACACATATGTATATTTATATATAAACTAACATTAAAAAAACACTAACCTAGTTTTAAAACAGATCAAGAAACTAAATAGAGCACACACAAAGGAGCAGGTCAACCAGAGGCCAAATAGGCCTTTGTCCGATAAATGCATGCTCATTGGCTGATAGGAAGGGTGCGGTGGATACTAGAAAGCTGATTGGCTAAATAAAATCTCAATAGAAGAGGAGCATATAAAAACGATAAACAACCACAGAATTCGCGCATAAGCCTGAAGAGTCCTAGAGTGGATGAAACGCGGAATATTCAGTGTAGCTTTATTGCCATATATATTTTATAAATTACTATATATATATATATATATATATATATATATATATATATATATATATATATATATATATATAGTTAATAAAATATGTTTAAAAATACTTTGGAAAAGAGTTAAAAACATATTTAATTTTAAAAAGGAAACACTAAATAAGTGGATAGTCCTTAATCCGCGGAGTTTCGAAGAAATACTTTCCTTCTCATCAGAGGGTAGGAGTTAGCAAAATGCGGGATCTGATTTTGCTTGCAAACGTATTTGATGAAACTACAAGTAAGTTATAGATCTTACTTGATAACAAAAAATGAAGCAGAGGGAATAGGGTTAATAAAAAAGTGATTTCATGTGAATGGATAGTCTTTATAAGGGAGTACTTCCAAATTGTTTATTTTTTAAACCGTGAGGAGGCCTCTTGGTGCGCAAACCTTCTTTGATAAGGATATATTTTAAAATCTAAAAGAGATCGTTGGTATTTTTAACCGTTTTTTTTAATCTAATTGCTATATATATATATATATATATATATATATATATATATATATATATATATATGCGTGTGTGCTGTCTGTGTGTCTGTAGGTTTATTAATGGGTGAGTTGAGTGATGTGTATGCAGACGCACGTGTGTGTGCGTGCGTATACAACATTTGCATCCTCCATGACGTGTCTGGCATTATTCATAGACCTCCTTGTCCCACCTTGACGTCATCATGTCAAAGTCGAATCACGTGTTTGCGAAACCATTCTTTCATAAGTAAGTTATCTGTAGAAGGCGACGTCTTTGCTCGTCGCGAATTCACCCTTCCTCACAAATATGGGGCGCAATGCGTCATTAAAATTTTTTCTTTTTTTTTTTTTTTTGCCAAACGAATAGGATGGGGGAAGATTGTGTCTGATTTTATTCAAACGGAAGAAATAGTTAATAATAGGCAGCATTACATGCAATTATCATTTTAATACGAAGATAAAAAATGTAAATGCAAAGTGTTTGGGTAGTGTACTACTTCGAACTTATAAATATACAAGCAGGATCCGTATACCGGTGTTGTCCGGTGGAAGTACGACACATAATCAGAACAGAATGAAATTGAGGCAGTTATTTTCGTTTACTATTTAGCACTGGCTTTTTCTGCAATTATCGATTATGGCCAATGTCGTGTCCTATTGGACTGCTCTGAAATGAAATCGATAATGTTTACAGTTACATTTTGACAGGGATGAGCACTAGCGGCCACTGTCGGACGGTGTTGTTTTTAAGCTTTTACTGCTATTTTTTTCGAATTGATGTTCCAATTAAATGTAGCATCATACAGTATACTACTACTACTACTACTACTAATAATAATAATAATAATAATAATAATAATAATAATAATAATAATGTTACGATATGTTTTTGTTAAATTGTTAGGTGAAAATACCGAGTAGTCATGAAAGTCCTTGTCCGTATTCCGCAAAAATACATTTTGAACCAAACAGAACTAGTTTCTTTTAAACACCTAATCAAATTGGCATTTAAAAATGTTAAAGTTGCGTACGCAACTAAACAATACAGTACTATATTTTTGCCAGCAAAAGACAAATGCGAAACTGTTACGGTTAAATGTTTTTATCGGGTTGTTGCATAAGTTCCCGCCATTTCATAAAAAATGTGTTTTCTAAAACATGTTTTAATATTTGATAAATTGTTATATATCATTAGAAAGCACGTATTATGTTTTACAAGATAATGGTCATCGTTTTTTGCTTATATAATTTTTTCTCGCTTTCAGAACCGTCAAATGGATTGTCAAGTAGTCAAAAAGAAATCACATTTTCGACACCTCCTTCTTTTCGCCCTTAATTGAGGTCAAAAGCACGAGTGAAGTGACCAAGGATATTTGTGCCGTATATGGAGAAAACGCTATAGATTAGAGAACTGTTCAAGATTGATTTACCAGATTCAAACACGGTTATTTTAACCTTAATGACGCTCCTTGCTCCGGAAGACTAATCAATATAGACGAAGACCAACTCAGGGTTCTTTTGAATGAAGATGGCCACCAGACATGTAGAGAATTGGGTGAAAAGATGAATTTCAATTTCACGCCACCTTCAGCCGTTGGGATTCACACAAAAACTTGGAGCTTGGGTTCCACCACGAACTAACTTTTGCTTATAAAATACAACCTAATATTTTAAAAAGCTGTGCTGCTAGTATAAACTGTATAGTATTTGTGCGTTAACATTTCTTTTTAAAAAATACAACGCTCTATAATATGCATGAGGGAAGAACAGATGTACACAAATCTAAGACTGAATACTTAAAAAATGATTTCCAGATCGCAGTGGAATGGGGCCGTAAATGGATCGTAATATTTGATGCTAGTAAGACTACGCTGCTATCCTTTAATAATTATAAGAAGCCTCTCCAACCACCGATATCTATGACAAATAGCTCCCTACCTGGGAATTCTTCCTCCAGACTCTTCGACTTAACATTCACAGGAAATATGAACTGGAACATATAGATTGAAGACATTGCGAAGGCTGCTGTAAGAAAGTGGGCTCCCTTTATAATACTAGAAAACTAATCACACCTGAGAGTATCCTGTACCTCTACAAAACAACCTTTCGCACGTGCATGAGTTACTGTTGCCGCATCGAGGTGCATCTACTGCTAATCTCTCTCTTTTGGATAGGGTTCAAAGAAGATTCTTCAATCTAATAGGTCCCACTTTGTCAACTAAGCTCCAACCTCTGTTCCATCGCCGCAATATTGCATCCCTGTGCCTGTTTTACAAGTATTTTAATGGAATGTGCTCTGATGAACTCGTTGCATTTGTGCTCCCTCGACGTACATATATCCAAAAAACCCGCTAAGCAACAAAATCACACCCCTTCGCTGTTGAGGTCTCTTAATGCCAGAAAGCTTTCTACTCTAATAGCTTCTTCCGTCGAACAGCTACAGTTTGGGATTTTAGTCTTGTTACCTGCTTCCCTGACTGTACCGAAATGCAGAAGTTCAAATGTAGCGTAAACCAGCATCTTGTTAATCTTTCCTTGGCATGGTCCCAATTAGAAGCCCCTTACGTCTAAGTGGCGATATGTCTTGTTTGCCATGAAAGTGAGAAAAAACAATATGTTTACCCTAGAATTCCCCTGACGAGGATATACATGCAATTGGGGACTACTTATGAAATGTTCTCGGAAATTACTGGGTCGATTTGACCGAAATTTGTAAACGCGTCATGAAAGGGCGCAACGAACTAAATATTCTGATGCACGTTCGATGCAGAGTTGAGTTTAAGTAAAGATTAATATTTCATGCAAACATGAGCATAAATTTAAACAGATACAGCAATCAATTTGTCATCATGTATTTATCCTATGTCAACAGGTTATAACTTTTACAGTTTTTAACTGGCTAAAATGGCTAGGAAATTCTTTAACTTCGGGATTATGGCCTATATTATGTAATTGCGTGACTTTTTCCTCGTTATTATTATAAGGCAGGTCTAAGGCGTGTTCTTGGCCTATCAAGCCAGCAAGACATCAAACGAAACTTCCTGATGTTCTGAATACAGGCTTAATTAAAAAAAAATTATGAGCACTTAGATTTAGTTCATATTTCCCAAGTGTTCAATTATGTATTAAATAAATAAACTTTTTAAATGTTGTTGCATTTTTATTATTTGTTTGGTCAGACTTACCAATTTTAGCGACGCTTCTACATTATTGGGACGAAATTTTGGAAATCGTAATGCTGACTTTCACACGAAAACAATGGTATCTACGTATTCCTCGTATTTTTAAGATGATTATATCCAAAAATTACGAAAATCGATAAGGTAGAAAAATATTTATTAAAGAGAATAAAAAACAGAATTTGAAAAGAAAACGATCGTAAAACACAGGACAGTACAAAAGAGGTAATTTTCCGTTTCGATTAAAAAAAGATGGCAGCATTTTTTCATCTGTTAACACGATTAAAATAATATTCAGGTAATTCCGACTGCATAATTTGGTAGCTACCATTGTAACTTATTAGAATTGACAAAAAATTAGTTTAAACCACTGTTTTTTTTATCTGAAAACTCCATTTATTGGCTACAAAATCTCGTCCCAGTAATGTAGAAGCGCCATTTTAGCTATAGTCGAATCATTCCAGCGTTTGCGTAACTAGAATTGTTATATGAATTTAAACTTATATTAAATAATAAAAATAAATTTCCCATAATTACTTGTTCGGAAACTGGAAGCAATTCAGGCAAATACTTTATTGTCAACATCTAACACGTATAATGTGTTTGATAGTGCAATGCTATTCTATATATAGAATATATCAACAGGATGGCAGGGTCACAATTAAAATAAACCTGGGCTTAGTGTTGCTACATACATACAAAAGCATAAAAAATGACATCAAGGAAATATGAAAGACGTGCGGTTCAAAAGGCAGATTTGAACTTGTTAAATTACTATAAGATTTAGGAGGACTTTATTGGCTACAATATGGACCAAGTAGTCAGTTTCTATGATTAACGAATTTATTACTATATCATTTTATAATAATATAATAATTTATACCGAAGCCTGTATAGTAAATAAAACGCCCAGGTAGTTTACGACTAAAAAAGACATTTATCTTCAAAACTGAAATGTGTAGAAAACTCAATGACTTAAATATAATGACAGATATCTATCAAAAGTCATTTCAGAGTTTAACGAACGGGAGTTTATAACAAAAGTGCGAACTCTTTCTCTGGAAGAGAATTCGGCTTTCCATTGATATATAAAGTAGAAGTATCCAACGTTGTCCGGTATTTAATTTAACGTTAGTTCGTTTAAAAAAAAAATGAAGTAAAAAACGGAAAGAAACTGAAACATGTGCATTCGAGTATTATGTTGTTCTTTTTCCTAAGCAGTTCACTTGCAAAGTAAAATAAAAAAAAATACTTGATCCGAGATCGAAACCAAAACCTAAAGTCAGTGATTCAAGCAAAATAACGATTAGGCCAGCTTGTAAACGTGTTTTCAATCCTATTTATTCTTAACATAATGCGAACGATTCGCGCATGCGCAGTCGTGAAACAATTTGACAAAGAGATAAAAATTCGATTACTCAACAGTACTAAATTTTCAATTTTGACCCCTTAGCAGCCCTATCTTTCCGGATGAAAACCGATCAAAACGTTTTCCACGTGTCTGAATTCCTTATATACCAAATTTTAAGTCTGCAGATAAAAAATTCTTGGAGTATATAGGTTGAGAATTGCCCTCACGCACACACACACATTCTCACTTTTATAGATATAATAGATTAAATTAAAGTTCTAACTTAAACCTGAACCGATAGTTTGATCAAGCTTAGTGACGATTATTCAAGTGACGTGGGCGCCAGGCTGTACATTGACAAATTTTGAGTTGGGGGCGATGGTGGCTAATGTTTAACGACACGGGTTCAAAACGTGGATGCGACAAGTTCGATTTAAGTTCGTTCCACAAAAACGCTTTCATCAAACCTACACTCTTGACCTTTTGTATGACTTCCTAAAGAAGGTGGAAATGAAATAACATGCGCATCGGCGGTGGTTAAATGATACACTATTTTCTTAAACAACTATAATTTCGTAACTAAATATGAATTACTAGTGTTACGTTGTGTGTATAAACATGTTCCATAACGACGTACATGTTGAATAGTAGGGTTTTATCTTTTTCTGTACATTCATGTACGTGTAAAGGCGTGTATGTATATACGTCATATTATTTAGTTGATCGTCTAGTGTCTATATTTTAACATTTATGCAACGTTTCTAATAGGAAACGATTGACGTAGACATATCGGAACAGTTGTAGACAAACAGTTCTTTTTAACAGATGTAAATAACACAACACATACCCGAATTATTTACGAACATTTATTTTCATGATCCGGCCGTCATCTTCAGAGATTACACGTTTCTACATCTTGGCTCCCTGAGATGACGCCGCTTCCTGCGTCATGGAAAGATTAACTGCCTACTTGAGTCGTCCGTTCCTTCTGATGTCCAGTTAACGATCCTAGAATCTCCTCAAATCTACATTTCACCACCTGTCTAATTATGTGTCTCAGACCAACAGTTGGTGTAACCCCAATCTAGTTATTTGTTTATGCAAACCACAAATCATGTTTACATCTATTTTCTATTTTCACATTCCTTTTGCGATATTATTACATTATATGCCAATAATTTGTTTCCTAATTAAATTGTTTATTTTTCTAATACTAATAATTGATCCAGCGACCCGCCGTCACTCGAATCAATAATAATAATAATAGGAGATGAAACTGGACATATTATTTCTAAGTGAAACTGGAATAGGGCCGACCACTTCCCTAGATGAGTTTATAATTAACGGATACTCTAATTTAACAGCTAAATCTGACACCTAAGATCGCCATGGGCATGGAATATGTGCCTACATTAAGGATGGCTTCCCGTGTGGCAGGGATATCTCTAGAGAAGATCCTAATTTACCCTATATGTGCTTCAGGGTTGCACTTGCTAACACCACTGCATTTATATTTGCCCTCTATAAGCCCCACAACAGCGGAGTTACTATCTTTAAGAGCATATCTGAGAAAATAGACCACATACTGTCTTCACATCCCTCGGCTAACATCCACATCTGTGGTGCCTTCAACGTCCATAACGTGGAATGGCTGACCATTCAAATAAGACAGATGATGAGGGGAGGTTTTGTCATGATTCTGCCATTGCTTATGACCTCACTCAGATTGTTCGCGAACCCACCCGTGTGCCCGATACTACAGGTCAATATGCAAGCCTCTTAGACCTTTTTCTCTCAACTTCCCCTGAGCTATGTTCATGTTCCGTTCATTCTCCTCTAGGATCCTCCGACCACTCCATCGTATCAGTTAAGATAAAAACGAAATGTAAGAAGCCCCCAGACGTACTCCTCCACCGTACTGTATACCGATACTCTATGGCTGACTGGGATAGCTTCCGTACATTCATATCTGATTTACCTCTGCACTCCATGTTTAAAAAGGAAGTGTCCTCTATAGTATCAGATCTGACCGAATGGTTAATTGTAGGCATAGACCAATTCATACCATCTAAAAAATTCTAACAAAAACCTAACAGCCAGCCATGGTTCTCCCCAGAATGTGCTGCTGCTATCGCGCACAGAAATCACTTTTTCCATAGCTACCAACGTAATAGATGCACTGAGACTAAAGCTGCTTTCAGGTCTGCCAGCAACCACTGTAAAAGAGTAATAAAAAATGCAAGAGAGCTATATGCCCAGTCTGTTAAATCCAAGGTAGCTGATCAGCGGCTTGGATCCCACCAGTTTTGGCAAATAACAAATAGGATCCTGAACAGAAGTGTGCGTTCTATCCCAACCATTATCAATGGACCAGAGGTCATTTCGCCAGCGTCAGACAAGGCCAAACTATTTGCCAAGAACTTTGCAGCTAATTCTACCCTATGCGACGAAGGCCATAAACTCCCCATATTTCCTCCTATAACACAGAACAAGCTAGGTAACATACAAATATCCGTGCATGAGGTCGCCAAGCTAATAAAGAACCTAGATTCCAGTAAAGCAACTGGCCCTGATGGCATTCCAATTATAGTGTTAAAAAAGCTTCAACCAGAACTTGCTCCCATACTTACGAAACTATTTAAGCGCTGCCTTAAGGAGAAGTGCTTTCCGACTCCCTGGAAGACCTCATCAGTTTGCCCTGTATTTAAGAATTCAGATGATAAGTCATCTCCCTCTCAGTACAGACCTATAAGTCTCCTGTGTGTTATGAGTAAGTTGCTGGAATCCATATTAAATAGAGAAATAGTCAACCACCTCAGCAGGAATAACCTTCTTAGTGACACGCAATATGGTTTCCGCTCTGCAAGATCTACCGCAGATGTGTGTACGGTTATATCCCACAGGATTAGTGAATCTCTTGACAAAGGCTTCCTTTCTAGGGCAATTGCTCTTGACATATCAAAGGCCTTCGACAAGGTATGGCATAAGGGCCTACTTCACAAGATTTCCAGCTACGGTATAACTGGAAATGTTTTCTCAATCATTAAATCATTTCTCTCCGATAGGCTCATAAGAGTAGTGGTAGATGGACAAAAATCAGAGGCCTGCAATATAAATGCTGGAGTCCCTCAGGGGTCAATCCTGGGCCCAACTCTCTTCCTGATCTACATCAATGACCTCCCTAAACACATACTTAAATCATTCGTTGACATCTATGCTGATGACACGACCATCTACGGCAACACATCAAAGGCTGTAAATGACAAAGTTCTCTCTGATTCTCTCTCCTCTGATCTCGAGCGTGTGGTTCAGTGGGGGAAGATGTGGCTGGTTATCTTTAATGCATCCAAAACCAAACTCCTATCTTTACATCATCAACGCTCTGATCCGCAGCTGGTATCAATTTTGATGGATGGCTCTTGTCTGGGTGAGGCCCCGTGTTTTGACAAGCTTCTGGGTTTGACCTTTACTCCTGATCTGAAATGGAACACGTACATCAAGTCTGTTGCCAAGGTCACTGGAAATGTGGTGGGATCCTTCTACCGCTCCAGAAGATATCTCACTACTGATGCAATTCTCTATCTATATAAAAGCCAAGTACGTCCAAGGATGGAATACTGTTGCCATATCTGGGCAGCAGCTGCTAAAAACAGCCTATCCTGCCTTGACAGAGTACAAAATACACTTCGTGGCTTAGTGGGGGATGCCCTTTTCTCTATCTTGCAACCTCTCTCCCACAGAAGAGACGTTGCAAACCTATCCTTGTTTTATCGTTATTTCCATGGCAGGTGCTCGTCTGAACTTCAATCTCTGGTCCCCCCTCGTCAATCTTTCACGAAAAACACCCGTCTAGCTGAATCCACTGTGAAAAATTTCCCCCACTCTATATCTGTGCCTAAATCAAAACACGGATTCCATGAACAAAGCTTCTTTCTTAGAACTGCACGCCTGTGGAACTCTGTTCCGTCTGCCTGCTTCCCTCCGGATTACAACTTGGATGTGTTCAAGTCCAACGTAAGCAAATTCCTAATGAACCGCCCCCTTAATTAAACACTTCATCAAATCTCCACACTAACGTAATGTACTTGCAATAACCCTTATCCCTGAATGGCTTCCGGGCCTTGATAAGTGGTGATCACTGTGTAAAAAAAAATGAATAAATAAAATAATAATAATAATAATAATAATAATAATAATAATAATAATAATAATGTTTTTACCCTCGGTCCTGCTTGCCACAGTTAACACAGATACTATGCTATGATAACAGCCCAAAGGACCACAGCATTACACTAGCAGCGAGGGGGCGCCCGGCTTTGCCCGATCGTAAAATACGCTTAAGTATGATATTTAAATTTTTCCAGATTTCGTATATATTATTATGGAGTCGTGATTTTAAAAGCAAAAAAATTAATAAATAAAAATAGTATTCAGGTGCCAGCTAGAATCGAAACCAAAGGTGAAACTGTAGTATTCAAAACTGGTGACGTTACCACTGTACCAACCTGACACGCATATGGAATGATTCAAAGTTAAAAATTTAAAATAAACTAAGATGAACGTACAAAATATATTATAATTTTTTTCCATATGACTCATTTTTGACCTTCTTTTGGAACTATTTTAACCGGCTAAAGACCCATAAAAGAACGGTCCATGAAAAATCTAATAATTTGAGGCCCCTAGCGCCGCTCTGCGACTTCTAGTTTCGGGGGAGATTATGGAGACAGATAGACAGACAGACAAACATATAGCCTTTTATATATTACACTAGTGGGGAGGCATTGCCCGGGCGAAAAATAAGCTTAATATGATCTTTTAATTTGTCCAGATTTCGTATATATTATTATAGAATCGTGATTTCAAAATCAAAAAAAAAAAAAAAAAAAAGAAAGTATTTGGGTGCCCTCAGCTAGAATCGAAACCGAAAGCAAAACTGTAGCTTTCAAAGCCGGGGACGATACCAATATACCAACGTGAGACGCATATAAATCGATAAAAAATTAAAAATAAACTAAGATTAATATACAAAATGTATAACAATTATTGACCTTTTAAAAACTATTTTAACCGGCTAAACACCCATAAAAGAACGGCCCGTAAAAATCTAACCATTTGAAACCATTAGCGCCTCTCTGCGCCTTTTAGTTTCAGAGGAGATAGAGTTTGAAAATATGGGCACAGATAGACATATAGCCTTTTATATATTTGATTTAAAGTTCAATTTGAGGACAGCGTCCAACAATATTCTCTTACCAAGCTAATAACGTGAACAGAAAATGTATATTAGACTTGAAAACATGAGCCCTCATTTTGATTCACTTTTTTAAAATATTTTTATTCGTTTTTTTTTTGTTTTTTTTTCTGTATTTGACTCCATGCAGATTATTTTAAGGTGAAAAGAAAAAAAAAACTGTTGATGATAAAGACTTGACCTCATTTCTCAACATTTGAAATCAGACTCTGACACGGATTCTGCGTAAACTTAAAGACTTGTGGTTATCAGGCCGAAGATAGCGACTGCGACGTGCCGAGCCGCTTGAAAACACAGATCCCCAAAAGGTGCAAAGCCGATATTTGAGAACGTAAATAAATTTCATAAAAAATAAAAAATAAAAAAAATAAAATTTCGAAGATAACGACGTCACAGTCGGCATTCCGTACAATTTGACGCTTGACCTTCGACTGCGGATTGGCCTGTGAGGATTTTGGCGTGAGAAATATAAAGTTACTGGGTAGGAAATGAAACGCCAGCCTAAAGAGCATATCTTGGTTTTTCAGTCGTCATTAATCTGCCAAGCTTTAGTGTTAAATACAATTTCCCGCGTTAACCGTGCAGATGAAATGGATACATCATATTTTAAATTATCACAATTTTAGGTTATGCCGTCAATCAGTTTGTAATGCTAACGTTTTAAATAGGACTTTTGATGGTCTGTCATTCTGAAGATTGAAATTACAGTTTTATTAGTCCACCATGCTAAAGTTTTAAAATTGTCTATCGCGTAAAACTTTGAAATAGTATTTATAGTGATGTGTAATTTTGTTGGTCTGCCATGCTAAATTTTTCAATAGCATTTTGTTGGTCTGTCATACATTAATTTAAACGTGCATTTTTATTGTTCTTTCGCGCTAAACTTCAGAATAAAATTTTAGCCGGTCTGTTAAGCTCAAATTTAAAATACCATTTTTAGTAAGTCACGTTTTAGTTTAAAATAGTATTCGTGTTAGTCTGTCGCACTAAAGTTTGAAACAGCATTTTTATTGCGTGACTCTTCAGTTTTAAATAACATTATTGTAGGTTGGTCTGTCACACTAAAATTTTGTAATAGCATCTTTGTTGGTCTGTCATGCTAAATTTTAGAATTCAACTGTTAAGATTTATTGAGAAATGGGAGGTGACAGTGGTCTAGTGGATAATGACACGAACTAACGATCTAAGTGTTCCAAGTTCGAATCTTGTTCGTTCCACAAAAATCACTTTAAATTAAAACGTTGGCAACCTTCACATGATCTCCGCTGTTAGTACTCGATATCTTTCTAGAAAGAATATTGACAAGAAAAATATCAGAGAAACCAATGCCAACAATAAAATCTTTGGGGTCATGAGATATGACGGTAGGTAACCTTTTATTCACGCAAAGTTATAAAAAGGCATTTTTGATGCTGGATACACAGATTAAACACATGTATTTGATTTCATATGTGTTCTGGCATCTTTCCGATGTGTTTCATCTGTCGGTTGACCTGTCACACATAAATCTGATATAACTTGAGTTTTTTTTTTTTTTTTTTTTTTTGCTATGAGAAAAGTGTAATATCCCTTCCAATACAACATTTCATCTATTCTGTCCTGGGGGGGGGGTGATGGAGAAATTCTTCTAGACTGAGGCGATTTTTATTTTATTGTTCCAATCAGGGGTCTCCTTTTGAAAGGTCTGGACTGTCTCCACAGTAAAAAAAACAAAAAAAACAACAACAACAACAAAGAGAAGGACACTGTGGCTGATTCTTGTGGTAAGGAGAGGGCAACTATTAGGGAAGTGATGTTGTCTTTGGTCTGCCGTGTTTATGTGTGGAATGGCATTTAATTCGGTCTATAACACGTAACTGTATAGAATTTGATTTAATTTGTTACGCTTAAATTCAAAATAATGTTTTCATCGATAAACGCGCACATTGAAAGGACGCACCTTAACCAAAGTAGCTGAGCAGCGGCTTGATTACCATCAGTTTTGGCAAATAGCAAACAAAATCCTGAACAGAAGCGTGTGCTCTATCCCAACTATCATCAATGAACCTAAGGTAATCTCGTCAGCATCAGACAAAGCCAAACTCTTTACCAAGATCTTTGTTGCTAATTCTACCCTTTACGACCAAGGCCGCCAACCCCCAGTATTTTCTCGTGTATCTGAAAATACTATGCGACATACAAATATCTTTACATGATGTTACCAAACTAATCAAAAATCTTGATCCCAGTAAAGCAGCTGGCATTGACAGCATTCCAATTATAGTGCTCAAAAAGTTTCAACCTGAACTAGCGCCCATACTTACAAAGTTATTTAAGCGTTGTCTTAAGGAGAAATGCTTCCCAACACCTTGGGAAATCCTATCATTATACCCTGTATTCAGGTGATCACTAGTCTCCCTCTCGGTACAGACTGTGCGTCATGAGTAAGCTTCTGAAATCTGTTAAATAGAGAAGTAGTCAACCATCTCAGCAAAAATAACCTTCTTAGTGACGTGCAATATGGTTTTCGTTCTGCTAGATCTACATCAGTTATATCTCATAGGATCAGCGAAGCTCTCGGCGGAGGCTTCCTCTCTAGGGCAATTGCTCTAGACATATCAAATGCCTTTTATAAGGTATGGAATAAAGGGCTATTCACAAGATCTCCAGCTATGGTATAGCTGGAAATGTCTTCTCAATTATTAAATCATTTCTCTCTGATAGGTTCATAAAAGTAGTGGTTGATGGACAGAAATCAAAAGCTCTCAGTATTAATGCTGGGGTCCCTCAGGGGTCCATCCTGGGCCCAACTCTCTTCCTGATCTACATTAATGATCTTCCAAATCACATCCTTACATCATTCGCAGACATTTATGCTGATGATACTACAATCTATGATAGCACATCAAAGACCGTAAACGACCAAGTTCTCTCTGATTCTCTCTCCTCTGATCCTGAGCACGTGTAACAATGGGGAAAGACGTGGCTGGTTACTTTTAATGGATCTAAAACCAAGCTTCTATCTTTACATTATCAACGCTCTGATACCTATCTAGCATCAATTGAAATGAACGGCCCTCGTCTTGGGGAGGGTTCATGTTTTGACAAGCTTCTGGGCTTGACCTTTACTCCCGATCTGAAATGGAATACGTATATCAAATCCATTGCCAAAGGTGCTGGTAAAATGGTGGGATCTTTCTACCGCTCCAGTATATATCTCCATCCTGATGCAATTCTCTACCTATATGAAAACCAGGTACACTCAACGATGGAGTACTGCTGCCACATCTGGGAAGAAGCTGCTAGAAAGGACTTATCCTGCCTTGACTGAGTTTAAAATAGACTTCATAGCTTAGTGGGGGGTGTCTTTTTCACTTCCCTGCAATCTCTTTCCCACAGAAGAGACGTTGCGAGCCTGTTTCTCCTTTATCGTTATTTTCATGGCAAATGCTCAGCTGAGCTTCTATCTTTGGTCCCCCCCTTTCGTCAAACTTTCACGAAAAACACTCGTCTAGCCAAAACCACTATCAATAATTCCCCACGCTCTTTATCTGCGTCAAAACCTAAATGTAGATTCCATGAACAAAGCTCCTTTCTTAGAACTGCACTTCCGATTGCCTGCTTTCCAGCTGACACCAATCTGACTGTCTTCAAGTCTAACGTAAACAAGTTCTTGATGAACCGTCCCCCTAAGTAATTCAATTTACAAAATTCCCACTCTTTATGTTTACTAGGCTATAATCACATTGACTAATGTATACCCCTTAACCCTTGTCCTCGAGTGGCCTCCGGGCCTTGATAAGTTGTGATTCCTGTGTAAAAAAAAGAACATAAGTTAATGTCGCCCGTAGGAGTATTAGGTCGATATGTTCAGTTATCATGTCTGATATTGAGATGCAGCCCCTTTTAAATTAAAATTCACATAACAGCGTTTATGTTACTTCAAACAAAATGGAAGCTACAAACGTATGGAATTTAGAACTTGAACCCCACCCCCGCCACTAAAAAAATAAACGAAAAAATATATAAATGTAAATTTTTACCGATTATCTTTGTGAGCCAGCGTTTTACCACCAGGCACGAAAAATATACATGTATGTGTGCCCGGCGCCATTTACTTTCGGCAACCGCGTAACTCCCGCTTCTCTTATTTTGTCCTTTAGTCCTCGCATTCCAAGAGCGATGTTTCAAACAAAGAAGGACAAATTGCTGTTTCTGGGTCAGAATCTATTCCTATTGGCGTTTATGAAAGTTACAAGATAGGTTCGGGTATATATATATATATATATATATATATATATATATATATATATATATATATATATATATTAGTTTCAGAATGTATAGTTTTGTATTAATTCAGAGAAAGCGGTTATGCTTTTGTAAATATTGTTAGGTTAGATTATAGTTAAGAAAGTTCATGATGAGTAGATGTGTTAGTGTAGTCGTTGTGAAACCAATGTAATTATTAGCTTTAATGTTATAAGTAAATAAAAGATGTGTGAAAAACATCCAAAATGAGAATAGTATCCGAATGATTCTATTGCTACAAATAATATAAATAACGACTAGAAAATCACTAGCGTAATTCAAGCTATAGTAAACTTGTAAAGCACCCGCATGCACATTCTCATCAAACAGGATCAGAGTTTTGTACGTAGGTATTCCCGTTTGTTTTATTTTGTTTTTAGTCCCCACATTTTATGATATATATTTCTGACATTTCTGACAAAGGGGAAAGAATTAATGTCTGCTGTATCGGAATCTTAACATCGAACACTTATCGCTGGCTATTTTATACCTTTGAAGTATTTTTTTTCTAGACTTTATATCAAGTTGCTTCATGCCTTGTCTGGAGCGATTTCTATTTTTATAAATCACATTTTCTTACACATATTTGTTCGTAGGTTTATAGAATTCCGCCCTCAAATTATTACGTATTATCCGATATGATTTTGCTTTCATACCACACATTCACTGTTTTGTTTGAACAACTTGGTCAACCATATTTCTTGTCCAATCTGGTAAATGTAAAACAAATTCCCAAGGCAGAGGACGGGGATTTTTACCACTCCTCCCTTTGGGGGTCCCTTTATCCGAAAGAACTGACGATCTTGACGACAATCCTACATAAGCGTAGGATCATTTCCTGTGCATTTTAAATCGGTAAGCATAACAAACGGAACGACACACGTACCCAGGTGGCTTTCTCCCACATAGACAATAAAGACCAATGAATAACGTAGCATGCAAAAACAGAAGAAAAAAAACACAAACAAAAAAGAAAGTGCTCAGATACTAAAAGAGAGAAATGAAAAGATGAGAACCGCTATTATGAATTTGATTAATCGAACGAAATCTTCCTATACATATGTATATATATATAGGGTGACCCCCCCAAAAAAAACAAAAGAGGCCATCTAGAACATATGCTGTAGAACGGAGAAAAAAAAATCCCAAAGACCCTAGTGTTTTGATGTAATGTTTTGAATATAATAAACTAGTTATGACCAAATTTTAATTTCATTCGGACAAAACTAAGAAACGGGGCCTAATTATAGCTGAGGCCCGTTTTTTATGGGTTACCCTGTATATGGAAATATATTTTATTACCTTATAATATAGACCAATCATTATTTAAGAAGCTCAATGTAATTACAGAGCAATATAATGAATGGATGACAATGATGTACTTTATTGACTTTTGACGGATTGATTGTTGCTATTTCTTCGGGGGAGTTAAGGGCAAATATATTCACTGATTGATATAATAATTAAGTGATTGATTTTGCGCTACGATAACAATACTGTCAAGAATTGTAAATTTCAATTTAATTAAAGGAATAAATTATAAGATGGTCAACATCATGAACTTTGGAATATAGACTTTTATCATTCATTCAATATATATATATATATATATATATATATATATATATATATATATATATATATATATATATATATATATATATATATATATATATATGGAGAGCCATGTATTTAACAGCTTTCCTGTATTTAAATCTCCGAAACAGCTACATGGTAAACAGCTGAGGATCCCGTTTTCTATTTACAAAATTCTAGTGAAGGTTTTCTCTTTTCATCTTCATGTAGTTAAATTCTCTTTTCTAATTGAAGACTTTTAAGAAATCGGCTTCTGCAAATGCTAAGTCTATTTCTATTCAACAATTTTAGTTCGGGCTTTTTTAAATTTTTTTCTTATATAAATGAATTCTATTTTGTAATTATAAACTTTTTAGAAGTCGGATTATGTAGGTGCTAAATCTGCGATAGGTAAAATATTTTTTTCCGGGAATTTAAACTGCATTCTTTATTTTTATTTATTTATTTTTTTCATATTTGTTTTCAAAGCTTTTAATTTCTCTCTCTCTCTCTCTCTCTCTCTCTCTCTCTCTCTCTCTCTCTCTCTCTCTCTCTCTCTCCCTCATACACACACACACACACACACACACTTTCAAAAATATCGGCGAAAAAAAGAGACCCCCCCTATAGAGTTTAAGGTGAAGATATTAAATATTTTAGCCAATTTTTCGATATTTGTCGTCTGAAAGGTTGAACCTCCAAACGATACAGATCTTGTAAAACCCCGTCGCCTTCGTCGAAAGTTTTAGGTAGACATGCAAACATACGCACAGACATTTATATATTGGTAACTAAAAATTTTCGACACAAACCGATTAAAGAGCTTGGCCTATCTCTGAATACACTTTATGTAATATTACAAATGCTTAGACCAGAAATTGTCTGAGTAATTTGGTAGAGACCGCAGAGGTCAAATTTAAAAAAAAAAATTGTGTTTGGAGGTGTATGTTGAGCAAAAAAAATAATAATAACAAACGCGGCCAATTTGTTTAACTTTGACCCCTATTATGACCCCGTTAACATTCATTGTTTTGGCCGCTCAAATCAAGTTATTAAGTAAAATCCATGTCCAAGGAATTTATATCTAAAATTTCAAGGTTTTAGACCCAAAATTGTTAGAGGCGTTTGGTAAAGTTCTCAAATGACAAATCAGTGGACTCCCTTAAAAGCCAAGTTTTTGGCCGAACGCGGATTACAAAGATTTTCCCAAATCTCAGTACCCAGTATATCAAATTTCGAGTCCGTAGACTGAAAATTGACAGAGTTATTGCGTAAGGAAATGTATACACACAGACACATGAGCACGTTAACTTTTATAGATATACTAGCATGGATGTTCGGCGTTGCCCGGGTATTTGGAGGTGTATATTGAGCAAAAAAAAAAAAGAAAGCGATAAATTTTTTTTAACTTTGACCCCTATTATGACCCCTTAACATTTATTGTTTTTGGGCTCAAATCAAGTTATAAGGTAAAATCCATGTCCAAGGAATCTATATCTCAAATTTCAAGTGTGTAGACCAAAAATTGTCGGAGGAGTTTGGTAGAGTTCTCAAAGATCAAATCGTTGAACTTTGACCCCTTAGTCGCCACATTTCTGGCCGAAAACCGATCACCTCGATTTTCCCAAATCTCAGTAGCCTGTATACTAAATTTCGAGTATGTAGACTAAAAATTAACAGAGTTATTGCGTAGGGAAATGTACACACACAGACAGACACTTTCACCTTTATATATATATATATATATATATATATATATATATATATATATATATATAGAGACACTTCATAGACACTTTCACCTTTATATATATATATATATATATATATATATATATATATATATATATTAAATAATGTGATTTATAATTTAAAAATTTAAAAAAAATTTTAAAATTTAAAAATCAAATTTTAATTAAATTAAAAATCAGTTTCATAAGAAGGAACAACAACAAAGTCAATTATCTGTACGATCGTTTCGGAAATCCGTGCTTTTTATTTGTGGTATACATGAAGTCACGTAGAACAATTATACATAGTTTTTTTGGTAAGCACGGTCTCCTAATCAGCAAATTTAGGAGGATTTCTATTGAATTGAAAAGACACCAAAAATAAACCTAGCATAAAAAGTAAGGCAGATGAATCTGAAAAATTGAAGTAAAAGGTTTGGATTTAAAATTTATAAGAAAATTAGTATAGGTTAGAGATAGAAATGAGTAGAAAAAATATATATATATTTTTTTGAATTTACATAATAAATTTGATTTAAAAATATATAGATATAGTTACCTTTTAGTTTTTCTTTTTTTGAAATCAGGAACTGTATTTAAAGTAGTCATTTAGATGTTTGCTATAGCTTTTTATTTTATTGAATGATGAATTTTAAAAGGGCGACGCTCGTGCAGTAAATTGTTTCCGTTAGCGTATTTTGATTTAAAGACGCTACAGTTAATATCTATAGAGAGAGAATATTTATTTTGCAAGTTTTTAAGGGGAGATAATTGTCATGTGTTATTGGCTTTATTTATTATTTGATTTACGAGTCTAAGGGCGGTAATTGGTCTAACTTAATTTATTAAAAAATAAAAAGTAATCTATTTTTACTAATGAGTAATTTTTAATGATTTAAGGTGGTTTATTTTTATTAAATTTAAACCAACGTTTATGATTACATGATAGAAGCTCATGTCTTGAATTTACTAGTTTGGTTGTGCTTTTTATATCTTCATATTTTAAAATTTTTAGGGTTTCTTTTGTACATAATGTACAAAATTTATCTCCTGGTTTATATGATTTGCAAGTCTCAATTATTTGCCATTTTAAGTTGAAAGAAATATTGCTATTTTTTAGTTGCCAAATATAGTTGGATAGAGTAGTTTGGTTTGATAGAGAGTTATTTTTAAAAGAATGTTTGTGCGTTGAAATTCTATGTTCTATTGGGCCAGATGTGGAACCAATATATATTACCTCTTGATTATTATGATTATTTTCCGTTAGGTCTATTGTTGGATTATAATGTGGTGGGTTGGTTAGTAATTGATCGGTAGATTGATTTAAGTTGGTGTTATTATTTAATCTGGTAGTTGAGTTATGGCTGTTGATAGGTTCTTGTATATTTGGAGTTTTTGATACTGTGCAGCTATAGATAGCATTTTTAATTTTACATGAGCCTTGTAGGGGGCATTTATTTTTTCTTCTACAGTTACAGTCCGATGTATTTTGTATAGTTGTATTTTGTAGTTTATTAATTTTATTATTATTAGAGCTAATTATTTTCTGATGAAGGTTAGGCATAGTAGAGTAAGAGACTTTAATTGTGTTCTTATTGAAAATCTTATTATATCTATGGGGGGCTTTAAAGTTCTTATCTAATATTTTAAAAAATTCTCTAGCTATGTTTGTTTCTAGGTTTTTGGAATACGGGGGGTTGAACCATAGGATCTCCTTGTGTCTATTCTTACGTTTGCGGGTTTTAGTTTGTTGTTTATTTATATTATTATCTAATATTTTGTTTGGTTTTATCTTTTTTTGTCTCCTGGTTATTTTTCTTAACTCGTATACGGGAAGACATTGCCATATTATATGTTATTACGCTCTTAATAGGTTTATTTTTAATGCAGTTTATGTTTCTATCATTTTCATTTATGAATTTAATTTGTGAATTATATCCAGAGTTTTTAAGGGCTTCATTATAGTATTTTTCATTTTTGGTAAATATTGATTTAGTAGAAGACAGTCTAGAAATTCTTAGCGCGATATTGGGAACTATTGATTTTAATATTGATTTAGGGTGGTTTGATTGATTGTTGACATATAGAAGTGATTGGTTAGGTTTATGGTATGGTTCAAAGGTAGAATTTTCGAGATTTAAGGTTATGTCTAAGAAATTAACAATTTTTTTATTAGGGTCGATTTTTATACTAAGTCCATAATTTTTAAATAATTTATGTAGAGCTTTAATTGCATTTTCATAATTCTTATTAGTAGAATTCGTTATGAAAAGTGCATCAGCTCTATATAGCCCTCCTTCAAGTTTGAATTGTTTATGGAGTATACAATGTATTTCATTTAAAAGGAAAAGGCCAACTAGATCAGTGACCTGAGTCGAGTCCGTCGATCCCATTAAAATGTTGAAGTGGCTAGGGGTATTTTTCCTGGTCCAATATTTATTATCAAATGTTAGTAAAGACTGTCTAGCTATAAGTATTAGTTTAGTTTCGTCTTGAGTTATATTAGTTAATTTTCGTGCCATTAATAGAGATTTATTAAGTAGGATAGGTGATATAGATTGGTAATATGATTCAATGTCAAAAGAAAGAAATTTAATGTTACAACTTTAAAGCCCCCCATAGATATAATAAGATTTTCAATAAGAACACAATTAAAGTCTCTTACTCTACTATGCCTAACCTTCATCAGAAAATAATTAGCTCTAATAATAATAAAATTAATAAACTACAAAATACAACTATACAAAATACATCGGACTGTAACTGTAGAAGAAAAAATAAATGTCCCCTACAAGGCTCATGTAAAATTGAAAATGCTATCTATAGCTGCACAGTATCAAAAACTCCAAATATACAAGAACCTATCAACAGCCATAACTCAACTACCAGATTAAATAATCACACCAACTTAAATCAATCTACCGATCAATTACTAACCAACCCACCACATTATAATCCAACAATAGACCTAACGGAAAATAATCATAATAATCAAGAGGTAATATATATTGGTTCCACATCTGGCCCAATAAAACATAGAATTTCAACGCACAAACATTCTTTTAAAAATAACTCTCTATCAAACCAAACTACTCTATCCAACTATATTTGGCAACTAAAAAATAGCAATATTTCTTTCAACTTAAAATGGCAAATAATTGAGACTTGCAAATCATATAAACCAGGAGATAAATTTTGTACATTATGTACAAAAGAAACCCTAAAAATTTTAAAATATGAAGATATAAAAAGCACAACCAAACTAGTAAATTCAAGACATGAGCTTCTATCATGTAATCATAAACGTTGGTTTAAAATTAATAAATATAAACCACCTTAAATCATTAAAAATTACTCATTAGTAGAAATAGATTACTTTTTTTTTTTTTTAATAAATTAAGTTAGACCAATTACCGCCCTTAGACTCGTAAATCAAATAATAAATAAAGCCAATAACACATGACAATTATCTCCCCTTAAAAACTTGCAAAATAAATATTCTCTCTCTATAGATATTAACTGTAGCGTCTTTAAATCAAAATACGCTAACGGAAACAATTTACTGCACGAGCGTCGCCCTTTTAAAATTCATCATTCAATAAAATAAAAAGCTATAGCAAACATCTAAATGACTACTTTAAATACAGTTCCTGATTTCAAAAAAAGAAAAACTAAAAGGTAACTATATCTATATATTTTTAAATCAAATTTATTATGTAAATTCAAAAAAAAATATATATTTTTTCTACTCATTTCTATCTCTAACCTATACTTATTTTCTTATAAATTTTAAATCCAAACCTTTTACTTCAATTTTTCAGATTCATCTGCCTTACTTTTAATGCTAGGTTTATTTTTGGTGTCTTTTCAATTCAATAGAAATCCTCCTAAATTTGCTGATGAGGAGACCGTGCTTACCAAAAAAACTATGTATAATTGTTCTACGTGACTTCATGTATACCACAAATAAAAAGCACGGATTTCCGAAACGATCGTACAGATAATTGACTTTGTTGTTGTTCCTTCTTATGAAACTGATTTTTAATTTAATTAAAATTTGGTTTTTAAATTTTAAAATTTTATAAAAATTTTTAAATTATAAATCACATTACTTAATATTGAATTAGCTCTAGGACATTTAACTATCTAGCTTATTATATATCTAAATTACAACGAGCATTTCCTGTATTTTAATTAAACTAGTAATTTCACTATTACATTAAAATACACTTAGCTCTTTAGACTATTATTCTAATCTCCTTTAAATTTATATATATATATATATATATATATATATATATATATATATATATATATATTCAGGTGTTTTGTCGTTGTCAGCGAGGTTGAAAATATATATACGGGATGTTCCAAAATGATCTGACACATTTGTTGGTGAAAAATAAATAACAATTACATAAAGAACATAATTTCTTTTTAAACGTACCTAGAATACATTTTATTACCCGGTTGTAAATATTAAATCGGCCAAAATTTTCCCATCATTGCTAACACACGATCGTAGACGTTCGCGAAAGTTTTCAATAACTAGATAAATCATTTCGGGAGGAATCTCATAAATTTCAGAACAAATAACTCGTTTTAATTCTTCAAGAGATCGAGGGAGTTGGCTGAATTCTTTTGACTTCTAATATCCTCACAAAAAGAAAAATAGCAGGGGTTCAGATAAGCCGATTTTTTTTTTGCGGGCCAACAATTATCACAATTATAAAGCCAACATATGGTTCGGGATCATTTCTATTAAATACAGATAAAAATGAATTTTGACCTAATTAAAGTAAAAAAAATGGCATTCTCCTATATTTAAAAAAAATAAAAACTATTTCCTTTATTTTATTTAATTTTTGACCGACAAATGTGTTTGGAACACCCTATATATATATATATATATATATATATATATATATATATATATATATATATATATATAATTAATATAATTATATATATATAATTATATATATATAATTATATATATATAAATATATATAATTATATATATAACTCTATATATATACGATTATATATATATATAAAATTATATATATAATTATATATATATATATAATTATATATATAATTATATATATAATTATATATATATATAATTATACATATAATATTATATATTATACATATACATAATATATATAAGTATGCATATATTATATAATTATACATATAATATTATATATATAATTATATATATATATAATTATATATATAATTATATATATATATAATTATATATATAATTGTATATATAATTATATACATATAAAATTATATATATATACATATATATATATATATATATATATATATATATATATATATATATATATATATAATTATCTCTTGTATTTCTTTCAATAAGTCTGATGATGAGATGCCAAGCTCGAGGATTTTTTAAGAGTATAAAGTTTAAAATTGTCTAGTTGATGTCGAAACAATTGTAACATTCGGAAAAATACAAACATGATGCAATTTTGTCCTTGTTTTTGTTTTTGCAAGTATATATGAATGCTCGATCACAGAAGTGTTAATCATGTTGATGATTATTTGAGTCAATTTACCTGGGTTAAATTTTTCATTGATATATGTATATTGCAACTGGCCAATAGATTGTAATATATTAAACCTTTGGTAAAATTTTCTAATATATATATATATATATATATATATATATATATATATATATATATATAATGCTCCCCATCTTGGGTTGAGCATATTGGGAAGTGATATACAAATTACCATTAGCGTATTAAGCGATGCTCTTTGTGTAAACAAATTAAGCTTAGGCATTTGGGCAATGTGAAATCATTGTTTATTCACTGACCGCATAGCAACAGCGGAATAGGGCAACGGTTAGAAGCTCCGACTGTCGTTTGGGCGATCGTGTTTCGATCATGGCTTGAGGTAGTTGCTTTTCCAGCCGCCCTGATGAGCTGTGAAACAGCGAAACAGTACTCTATCTAGATGACCATATATATATATATATATATATATATATGTGTGTGTGTGTGTGTGTGTGTGTGTGTGTGTGTATGCAATTATGTAAATATTTAAGTTTACTTACGCAAACGCAAATACGTTTCAATACATCGTCGCTGCATTAGTGTCTAGAGATAGTGAAATAAAACCCATAAACTTGAAATCCGAAATAATAAATCTCCCCAGACTTTTGATTCTGTTTTTTTTATTTTTGTATCACGTGTACAAACTTATTTCCAAAATTATCTAGCGGCCCCGACGGTGCACACGTATGATGAAACGTAATTGCATTTGCGTAAGCTGACTTGCGCGTTCAATTAATAAATATTCATTAAGTTTTTATTTAGTGTTGAGCAGCATAGAAAAGACAATGGTTTCAATTTCATTAATGTATTTGAAGTTGTTTAATTATCTTATATATATGTGTGTGTGTGTGTGTGTGTGTGTGTGTGTGTGTGTGTGTGTGTGTGTGTGTGTGTGTGTGTGTGTGTGTGTTCACCTGTAACACAGCTTTTCAGTGCGTCTAGAAAGGCAAGTGCTTTTCTTTGATAGACGGAGCTTATTAAACATAAGAACAAAAGGGATAAAAAAAAAATAAATAGAAACAGAGTAATAAAAAGAAAGATAAAAGAAAAGAAGAAATAACTGAGAAATAAAGGAAGATAAAAAAAAAAACACAAACACGCACACACAAAAAGATCAATGAGATTAACAAGGTTTAATAAGTCGTTTAGAAAAACACGTGCTCCTGCTCCCTACCTCCCGGGGACCCATTTTAGAGAAGAAAAACTTCTCTTGAGTCGATCACTGGTTATTAAGGCCATTAGAAGATTTCAGCTATGATTTCTTGCATTATCGACCCTCTGATAAGTCCTCAGCGTTAGACAGTGTATACGGATAAGGTACAAGCTTTGTAATTCAATATTGTAGAAGTCAATCGACGCACGAGGGCGTGGGTGAATTTGCTGAGCTCAATTGAGTTGAGTTGAGAAAGTTGACGATACTATACGAAAACTAATTAACTGGGAACATTATATGACTATTGGATACACACACACACACACACACACACACACACATATACATATACATATATATATATATATATATATATATATATATATATATATATATATATATATATATATATATATACTAGCAAAAGTATCCGTCGTTGACTTGGTTCAAAAACAGCCTACAGAAAATGGACTCTGATTTATGAAAGTATGATAGGTTATGAAAAGGAAGGGTTGTAAAGAGATAGCTTCGAATTTGGGGGTATCAAAACCAAAGCAAAATATGATGAAAGTAAAAATAAAATAAATAAACCCCATAATTTATTATACCATACCTGTTCACACTGAAGCACTTATATTAAAAAACCTTGTTAAACTTTGTGACGTATTTCGATTCTATGGAGGTCAAGTGCGAACGAACACTCCATAATTTTATTATACCATATTTCTTCAAACTGAAACATAATTATCAAAGTATACTTACGCAGATAAATATGAAAAGTCTTTATTAAAGTTTGTGCCTATTTCCATTCTATGGAGGCCAGGCGCGCAGACCCCACAATTTTATTATACCACCTCTATTTAAGTTAAAACATACTTTTCAAAGTATTATTATGTACATCTATATCAAAAACACTTGTAAACGTTTTTTTTTAATTTTTTATTTTTTTATTTCCATGCTTTGTGAACCAGGCGCGAACGCAGACGCAACAATTTTTATGAACCACTGTTCTGCCAGATCAAATATACCCATTCCTGTGTTTCAATACATCTTCTATTATTATATGTAATCAGTTTTTTTAAAATAGTCAACCATATAGGAGCCTATTCGTGACGAGGCACACACACACACACACACACACACACACACACACACACACACACACACACACACACACACACATACACACACACACACACAAGCGCACACACACACAAGCGCGCACACACACACACATTCAGCTTTATATATATATATATATATATATTACTGATGGGACGATTCCAATGTTTCCCGATTTCGATACAATTACCGATTCCATTTCTTCATATATCTCTTAATATTTAACTTTAGAGCTGCTATTTTCCCTGATTTCCGTAAAAACAAACAGATGTTTAATATGTAGATATTCTCGTAAACGTAAACTTACACTTGTGGTGGATGATCTATTGATTTTAATTTTACTGGTATTTAAAATCAATAAATATTTATTATTTCATCATTATTACTAACAATGGAAGATTTCGCTTTAAACTAAATCAAATAAAAAAGACAATTATAAGAATCGTGTTGGCATCGGAAAATAGGCACCAATTTCTTCGATTCCGATACACCCAAATTTGCCGATTTTTCTGATTAATCGTCCCACCACTAATATATATATATATATATATATATATATATATATATATATATATATATATATATATATATATATATATATATATATAAAGAGAGGTATTGAAACAAAATTAAAAAATCTCATATTAATGAAAATAAATGGTTAATTAACCATAACATTGTCTTCCATTTTCCTGCTTTCCAGCTGTCTATAATATGGTTGTCTTCAAGTCCACCGTGAACAAGTTTCTGATGAGCCGTTCCACATAAGTTAAAAAATTTACCGAACTTCCATTACTATCGATTACTATATTGTCCTCTTTACTACTCTACACTTTTTAACCCTTATCCTTGACTGGTCTATTAGCCTTGATAAGTGGTGACGCCTATGTAAAAAAAAACATAATGCCAATAAAAGAAACCTGTTTAAACGTAGAGATATACTTAATAAAAATAGTTATTCATGTAATATACAAGGTTATATACTTCAGCAAAGTTTAAATCTAACTAGACGACTATATTAATAATTTTCTTTCGTATAAAATAAACCTACATACATTCTGAATTTCACCGTTACCAATATTATCTAAGAAAATAAATATAAACTAATGATAAAAAGATAATAAATATTAAATAAGATATGGTTTATGTTAATTACAACGATATAATCGCAGTTTATAAATGCGTAAATTTGGCGTTGGTGGCGTTACAGTAAAATTCAAAGATGCCGTAACTAAAAAAAAAAAAAAATTATACCGATTTTTGGATTTTGGATTCATGCCCATGTCTTTATTTTTTAAGTTGATAAGTTCCTATTTTTCTGATGAGTAAGGGCGGAATTACTTCAAAAATTAACATACTTACATGAATGATTCTGCGCTACGAAACAGATGCTGTCAAGAATTGAATATTTTAACATGTTGAAAGAAATAAATAGTAAGATGGACAATGTTTTGAAATTTGGAATATAGACTTTTTGTCATATAATATATATATGTGTGTGTGTGTGTGTGTGTATGTGTGTGTGTCTGTGTGTGTGTGTGAATGTTGTGAGTTCCATTGGAGAAGCGTTGATTTAATTCGAATAAAATAAAATACGTAACAAGTGCGCTGAAAGCCAAACTACAATGCAATATTAGGAAAATAAACAAATATTTTACTTGCTTGAAATTTATGATTTAGATATATTTTGGAATCAAACTCCATCCTCAGAATGGGGCTTTCTTTCTTTTTCTTCTTCTTTCTGAACATGTTGTAAAGTTGTAGATAAAAATCTATTTTTAAAGATCCGCGCGTTGTCTCTCATCGGTTGTGTTTTGAAATGTTGGAACGTGGCGTTGGCTACGCGAGATTGACGTCAAGGGTGTGAGTTCAATTATAGAAGCGTTGATTTAATGTGAATAAAATATAATACGCATCAAATGTGCTTAAAAGCCAAATCACAACGCAATATTAGGAAAATAAACAAATATTTTAGTGCTTAAAATTTATAATTTAAATATATTTCGAAGTCAAACTCCATCCTCAGTATCGTGTTTACTTCCTTTTCTATTTTTTTTCTTTTTTCTTGCCATATTGTAAAGTTGGAAAAAGAAAAGTCTGTTTTTTTTTTTCGTATTTTATTTTGTTCAAATTAAATCAACGCTTATTTATATTCGATGTCCTTTACATCGACGCTTGTCAATGCGAGCATTCAAATGTATAAAGTTTCCTTGGTTGGTTCGCTGGGCGGATAAAGGTTAACTCTTCGTTGCGTGTGACGAGCTGAAATGTCATCTTCCTCTTTAACGTGATCACTTCTGAAAAAAAACGCCACCGCAAATATCTGGTTCGTTTTATATTAGGAAAAAAGCTCTTTTATTACATAAGCACGCTTACTTTTCTCTATGCAGCTCTTTTCTTTCTCTTTCTCTCTCTCTCTCTCTCTCTCTCTCTCTCTCTCTCTCTCTCTCTCTCTCTCTCTCTCTCTCTGTATATATATATATATATAGAGAGAGAGAGAGAAAGAAAGGGTACAGAGAAGGTGAGGGACAGCTGCATAGAGAAAAGTAAGCGTCTCTCTCTCCCCCCTCTCTCTCTCTCTCTCTCTCTCTCTCTCTCTATATATATATATATATATATATATATATATATATAGGGAGGGAGGGAGGGAGGGAGAGAAATGTATCTTTGGGAAGCAGGTTATTATTCAGACACGTCTGATTGAACACGACGGAGTTATTTTTTTTTTTTTCGATCTTAATGGATAAATTTTCAATTTGCCGGGTGGTCTTTTTAATTTCAGTTGGTAACTTATACAGAATGACGCCCAAATGTTGTTTTTCAGACATATTCTTCTTGGGCGCTTTCTATCGGTGCATCCGATAATCTTCAGGAGCGATTGTTGTTGTTTTCGTTTTCTTTTTCTATGAGGCTTGGTGTAATTATAGATTTTTTTTAATTGATTATAAAAGTTGGGTGCAGAAGGGTTGGGTCGAATTATTTCTATTTAATTTTTAATTTCGATTTTCTCATTGCATAGTTTATTTAGTCTCTCTCTCTCTCTTTCTCTCTCTCTCTCTATATATATATATAATTATTTTTAAAATATAATTATCCACAGACACGTGTTTCGTTGTCTCCGACTCATCAGAGTGGCTGAATATAGCGAGATTCGAAATCGGGACCCTAAGTTAAAAAATCGTAACCCCCTACCACTAGGCTATACTTTTTGAATGAATTCAATTATACAATCTAAAGTGCATTTTACCTAAAAAAAAATATGTATAATTAACTGAACTTTTGAAATCCTTTCAGATTACATATTGTAAAATCAATGTCTATATAAATATTAGTATCAATATTTATAAGACGATCAAAATCAGATAAAAAAAAGAAAAAAAGCTCAATATACGAGATAGTGCAATGAATAGTGGAATAGTTCATTTAAATTACAGACCGCAAGACGAAAGTATAGGATAAGGAAAATTAAAAATGACATCAACCATTATTCCCGTGAAAGGAACACGTACGCCAACAAATCAGTACACAGGCTGATTCAAACGAAAATGCAACAATATGATTTAGCATTTAACGACAATCATAAAATCAATGTCTTTAAATGTCATCTTATTCCTATAGGGAAGTAAAGCGGCACAGGAGTTGGAGAGTTGGATTTAAGAGTCATCGCCTTAGAAAAGCACCATGGTTTGCAAAGAATGCCTGGGCAGCCCCGTCAACATTTCTCTGTAATATAGCTTAGACAATTAGCAATAAACTAACCCATTCTAAAAGGGAGAAGAGGAATTCTGATAGGGTGAACCAGCAACATATTCAATTATAATTACAAATACAATAAAAGGAAATACGTATGTCAGTTTGAAGATTGGCAGTTTCCAAAAACGGTTGTCCTGGAGAATGTTCTTTTTTGTTGAAGAAAATTAGGTAGCAGAGTGTTTTCATTTCTTTCAGTAAATTCATTTTTTATTATCATTTTTACTCTCTTCAATTAATAGTAGGTAATTTGCATAAAGTCACATATGCAAACTGCATAAAGAAGTTTTGTTAAGAATATTTTCAACATATCATGTATCTCGATAGAGTTACTTTTCGCTCTTGGCATCTCATCTGGGCTGGTGCATCTAGTCTCTCCCTCTTGGACAGTATATAAAAGAGAGTTTCCAATCTATTTCACATCGCTGTAATGTTGGATCCCTGTTCTTCCACGTAATGTGTCCCGAAGAACTAACTGGACACCCTTAACGAAAATTCCCTCGATACACACGACTAGCGATAAGATCACATTCTTTCAATGTAGAGGTCTCTAGATATCAGAAGAATTTCCGATTGCTTTTTGGGGGGTGGATTGCCGGCACTTGGAATTCCCTTTCTTGACTTGTTTCCCCTATGACGTAGTACACACGTAGACCCAACACGTTGTACCAGAGTACGTCGCAAGGAGCATATGACAAGTAATACTCGACTCTTTTTTTGTTAACAGGACATGTATTTTTTTCTCCCGCCACGCGTGACTTCTCGTTACAACTGTGACGTCACCCACGTCTCTAATGTTATCGTCTTCTCTAAGGCCTGTCTGTTCTTTTTATCGTCATTCGCTTTGTCTGTGACGTTATTTCGCTTGCGGCTCGGCATTTGCACATAGCCGCCATACGCGTTCTGTTATACCCTGACTGTACCGGCGTGCTGAAATTTAGATGTAAAACATCTTGCTGCCCAACTCCCCACCAAAGATGATCTCTACAAATGTTGCTCATATTACAATAGGCTTTTACGTTTTATTGGCGATCTGCTTTGTTAGGGGCGACTTTTTTTTTTTTTAAAGTATATTAAAATTTGAAAACGCATCATCACAGTATATCTCTGTGTAAGTTTGAAGAGTAGATCGACCGAAACGTAGTGTAAAGATAGATGTCAACGTTGATGAAGGCAATAGTCCGAAGACAAGAATTCAGATATTAACTGGTGGTAGTTAGAACAGACTTCAAACAAAAATTATGAGTGTAACAAAGGTCTAGACAAAATGGCCTACTTTAATTTGTGCTTTTTTGAAAGAAGATATTTCAGCACCGCTCTTGGCCGCCATCGAAGCTCTAATTTCTAAAGTATTTCCGGTCTGTGTCCTCTCCCCGCTTTCTCATAACCAACGAATTCATGGATGATTGCTTGGCGGGTAGAGCCAAAAAGAAGTCAAAGGCGTACGCCTTGCTCTAGAGCCCGAAGCCATCCACCCAACCCTCGTGCTTCAGCCAACCATAAAAAAAAATAATAATAAAAAACAATGTGGTTTCCTACTTCCGAAATGTGTTTTCCTCATGGGAAATTGCCGGTGAATAATTGCCGGTGAATAATTTAAGTCTTATTTCTTTAGTTAATACGGCATAATCACGTTGACACCGGTTCCCGCTGGATAACCGAAGTTAAGCAACGTTGAACCTGATCAGTACTAAATGGTTAGTAATTTGGGACTTCCACGTACTGTATGTGTTCTCCGTATATTTCGTTTTCAATCGTCCTGGACTTCTCCTTGCTACTGGGCCCAAACAGAGCTGATTTAGGAGATGTGTGGTTAGGGACTGCGCAACCCTTGCCTTACAATTACACGCGGAGCTGCGTCTACAGGAGCTATATTTTGTCTTTCGAGATTGAACGAAGGTATTAACTTGTTTAATCAAACTCGAATCTAAGACATTGGAATCAGTATTAGAAATCACAGTAATAACACAACTCTAACAAGCTCCTCCAACAATTTGGGGTCTAAACACTTGAAATTTTAGATACAGGTTCCTGGGACACGGATCTAACTTAATAACTTAATTTGACCGCAAAACAATAAATGTTAAGAGGTCATAATAGGGGTCAAAGTTTTAAAAAAAATTGACCTCTGCGATCTCTACCAAATTACTAAGACACTTTCTGGTCTAAACATTTGAAATTTTTTAATCGGTTTGGGTCGAAAATATTTAGTTATCAATATATAAATGTATGTATGTATGTATGTATGTATGTTTGCATGTCTGCCTAAACTTTCAGCACAGGCGACGGATTTTTACAAGATCAGTATCGTCATGAAGTTCGACCTTTCAGACGACAAATATCGGAAAATTGGCTAAAAACATTAATATCTTCACCTTCAACTGGGCACTTTTTTTTTACAGGGGGGGGGCGCTTTTTTTGGCCAATAGTTTTGAAAGCCATCCTCTCCTTCTGATTGTCTAGCCTTGATTTAAACCTACGTCACTCCCGGTTTGTCGGTGGTCGTAACAGCAAAGACGTCAAGTTTTTTCCCCGTTCTTTCCCTCCTTTGCAGTACGGGTTCGAGCCTGTCTTCCTACTACCACATTTTTCTCTCAACACACCTTCAAACACACAGGATACGCTGGACTTAAAGGCTGCTGCTGCTGCTAATAATAATAATAATAATAATGACGGTGGTGGTGGTGGCGGTGATAATAATAATAATAATGGGAATAACAATATCAATAATGATAATTAATTTATCTATATATCTATAAAAGTGAAAGTGTCTGTCTGTCTATGTGTCTGTGTGTGTACATTTCCCTACGCAATAACTCTGTCAATTTTTAGTCTACAGACTCGAAATTTGATATACAGGGTACTGAGATTCGGGAAAATCGAGGTGATCGGTTTTCGGTCAGAAATGTAGCAATTAAGGAATCAAAGTTCAACGATTTGACCTTTGAGAACTTAACCAAACTCCTCCGACACTTTTGGGTCTACACACTTGAAATTTTAGATATACGTTCCTTGACATGGATCTAACTTAATAACTTGATTTGATCGCCCAAAACAATAAATGTTAAGGGGTCATAATAGGGGTCAAAGTTAAACAAATTGGCCACGTTTTGTTTTTGTCTTTTTGCTCAACATACACCTCCAAACACAATTTTTTTTTAAATTTGACCTCTGCGGTCTCTACCAAATTACTCAGACAATTTCTGGTCAAGCATTTGTAATATTACATAAAGGGTATTCAGAGATAGGCCAAGCTCTTTAATCGGTTTAGGTCTAAAATTTTTAGTTACCAGTACATAAATGTATGTGTGTATGTTTGCATGTCTACCTAAAACTTTCGACGGAGGCGACGGAGTTTTACAAGATCAGTATCGTTTGGGGGTTCAACCTTTCAGAAGAAAAATATGAAAAATTGGCTAAAATAATTAATACCTTCACCTTAAGCTTGGCACTTTTCTACAGGGGTGGCGCTTTTTTCGCCGATATTTTTGAAATTCATCCTCTCCTTTCGCGGATCTAGCCTTAATTAAAACCTACGTCACTTCCAGTTTGGCGATGGTCGTAACAGCAAAAGCGTCAGGTTTTTCTATTTCTTCTTCGCGGTACGGGTTCGAGCCTGCCTTCCTACTAGCCCCCCCTTTTTTTTGCTCAACACACACATCCTAACACCCGGGCAACCCCGGGCTGAAATGCTAGTATATCTAGAAAAGTGAACGTGTCTATTTGTCTGTGTGTCTGTCTGTGTGTGTATATTTCCCTATGCAATAACTCTGTCAATTTTTAGTCTACAGACTCGAAATTTGATATATAGGGTACTGAGATTTGGAGACATCTATGTGATCGGTTTTCGGACAGAAATTTGGCTGTGAAGGGGTCAAGGTTCAACGATTTGACCTTTGAGAACTCTACCAAACTCCTCCGATAATTTTGGGTGTAAACACTTGAAATTTTAGATATAGGTTCCTTGGACATGGATCTAACATAATAACGTTATTTGAGCCCAAAACAATAAAAGTTAAGGGGTCATAATAGGGGCCAAAGTTTAAAAAAATGACATCTGCCGTCTCTACCAAATTACTCAGATAATTTCTGGTCTAAATATTTGAAATTTTACATAAAGGGTATTCAGAGATAAGGCAATCTTTTTCATCGGTTTGGGTCGAAAATTTTTAGTTACCAATATATAAATGTATGTATGTTTGCATGTCTGCTAAAATTTTCGACAGAGGGGACGGATTTTCACAAGATCAGTATCGTTTTGGAGCTTCACACTTCAGACGACAAATACCGAAAAATTTACTAAAAACATTAATATCTTCACCTTCAACTGGGCACTTTTCTATAGGGAGGGGTCGCTTTTTCCACCGATATTTTCGAAAGTCATTCCCTCTTTTCGATTGTCTAGCCTTAATTTAAACCTATGTCACTTCCTATTTGGTGATGATCGTAGCAGAAAAGACTTCAGGTTTTTCCCGTTCTTTTTACCCATTCGCGGTACGAGTTCGAATCTGCCTTCCTACTACCACTTTTTTTTTTTTTTTGCTCAACACACACTTCCAAACACCGGGCAACGCCGGGCATCCATGCTAGTAATAATAATAATAATAATAATAATAATAATAATAATAATAATAATAATAATAGTGATAGTAATAAACAACCAACCATATCAAAACAAAATCGATAAAACACAAGAAAACAGCAAATGCAGACTCTGTGGACAAAGAGACGAAAGGATAAACCATACAGTAACTGGCCCAAAAGGAATAGAAAAACAGGCACGACCAAGTCGGAAGGGCAGTACACTGAGAATTATGCAAACAACTACATTTTGAACGTACAGTCAAATGGTACAAGCATAAGCACGCAACAGTACTCAAAAACTAGAACCACAAAATCCTATGGGACATGGACATACAGACGGACAAACCCATCAAAGCAAGAAGAACAGATGTAATAATTAACAATAAAGAAAAATCCTCTCAAATCGTAGATTTTGCTCTCCTAGCTAACCACAGAGTGAGTATGAGAGAAAAAGAGAAACGGGGCAAATACACAGAGCTAGCCAGAGAGTTAAAAGAGATTTGGATGATAAAGAAAATCAAAATAGTACCGATAATAGTAGGAGCACTAGGAACAATTTCGGAAAACTTTTAAAAAAGAATGGGAGAAATTGGAATCAGAGGAATGGCTGCAAAGATACAATGACTAACGATAATGAAAACGGTTGAAATATTAAGGAAACCCCTTGAATGGGGAGAATAATACACATAAACCACATGCGGGAGCCAGATAAACTGCTGCAGAGGCAAAACATGAAGACGCGTTAAAGGGAATGAAGAACACTGAAGCTGCATACCTACAAGTTCTACATCCCCATCACGCATCCCCTCCCATTGTCTCATCACTGACCCCCCCCCAAAAAAAAAAGTTTGATACCAAATAGCCGAGAAGGGTCAAGGAGGATGGAAAGATCGAGGAGAGAGCGCTGACCAGATATCCGCTGGACAAGTGCGAAGAGAACTGGGACCTTGGGGAGGCTTAATGCCACTCAAATTCAAGTATGGTCCAACGGCCGCTGCCAGCGAGAAATCAATGATGAGAGGCTGTTGCGATAACGCAATTTTTTTTTTTTTTTTTTGCAAATGCCATCGAAGGAAGTGGAGACTGCTGGACGTTTGGGGAAACTTCGTTTCACTAAGCCTCCAGGGACACCACAGGTTTTCAATCAGGAAGCTCCACGTGAGCCAACAACAACAACAACAACAATAATAATAATAATAATAATAATAATAATAATAATAATAGTAATAATAATAATAATAATAATAATAATAGATGATACGTGGCGTTTATATCGGTTTTGGGTAGAAAAAGCTTTGATTCTTGGCCGGCAATCTTTCTAGGGTTTGTGTCTCAATAAAAAAAAAAAAAAACACTGATTGATTGTAACCACAAGCTCTATCCTCGTGGCAAGGAAGTACCAAGTTGACATCCGGCGGGGCAAACCAAGTTCTACGGGCAGGTGAAGCGCTCTTTAGCCTTGATTGGCAGTCACCTAGAGATTGTGTCTCGATAAAAATACCGAGGAAGGAACCTCTACAAATACTACTCATCCTTATGATGAATGTAAATACACATAAATTGAATCTGGGGAAGCCTACACATTTCGTGCAGGACTACGAACCCTCCAGGTAAGAAGTTCAAACGGGCAGCACTTCTGTCACTGGAGTATCGAGTTCGCCCAAATCAAAGTGAATTATTACAATGCTAGGAAATTGGCGAAGAGATCTGTTGGTGTGAAAAGAAAGTAGAGCAGTGGAATGTAAACTGAGAGCGGAATTGAATGGTCATACAAGAGGAATTGGAAAGGTGGTACTGACATACTAGGAAGAAGCAGGTATGTTTGAAATGACGCAAAATAAGCTGATGAATCAGATAAGAACAATACTTAGAAAAGGATGGTTTACGCTTGATCAGGATGAGGACAGTAAACAGCCAATCGCATCGGTTGCATTGAATATGCTGGAATATTGCTCGAATCTGATTCTGCTAAAACAGTTCCAGAAACGTCCCAAGAGTGCTAAGAGTTCGAAGAAGAAAGCAGAAATGACACTATAGGAACGATAGATAGTTCAAAAGAAGGGGGATAGCTTACTTAATTGTAGTGAGAATTAAAAAGATGCTGAATTCAATTTGCTGAATAGACTGAAAGAATTAATGAGAAGGAAGGATTTTTAATTGCAAGAATGTTGACCAGACAAAGTCAGAGAATGCGACAAATAAAGGCAATGAATGATATGTCACTGGAGAGCATGGCAGATGTTAGTGACATTTTGCAGCTGTATTGATTGGTGAGATGGGAGAGCGAAAGAACAAAAAATGAAACAGAAAAACGAACCACATTGAAGAAAAAGAATAGTAGGTTGCCTGAAGAGAATAAGGAAAGATCTAGGTCGCATTCAGGCAAAGGACAGTGAAAAAAAATGCAAACAAAGAGAGAAAGAAGAATAGACGATAAAAACTGAAAGCCAAGGGGATTAATACCAATATTGAAGTGATAAAGCAGCAGATTATGGCAAGAGTTTTCAAGATTAGGAGCTATAATAACAGAATTCATCAGTTTAACGACATGTTATTCAAAACAAACAAGGTTTTTTTTAGAAATCTGGAAAAGGTGAAACCAAAACAGTGGCTCCAAATCCCCAAGAGGCTGCAAAAGTTTGGTCAAGAGAGACTTCCCACAAGATTGATGCTGACCGGGTCGCTAGAGTAAGCGAAAGACTGGAAGGGCACAAACAATAGGATATCTACATTTTTGTTGAAGATTTGAGAACAACAAATGACGTTCATGCCTAAGTGTAAAGGACCTGGACCTGATGGAATTCATGCGTACTGGTTGCGATCTTTCACGGGAATCCATGAGAGGCTTGCTGTTTCTCTGGATGGTTGTATCAAATACCAGAGTGGCTTGTACTGGGAAGGGCATTTTAATAATGAAAAATTCCTGCTAAAGGACCAGATGTTGAAAATTATATGCTTGCTTGAAATTGCTTTGGAAGACACTAGCAGGAATAATAAGTTCAGAAGTATATGAGTTTGTTGATGTAAATAGTTCATTATCAATGGAACAAAATGCGGGAAGAAAAGGTGTTTATGAAAAAAAAACACTATCGATTGATAAATGTATTTTAAAGAATTGCAAAAGGAGAAAAACAAACTTGGATTGCAGGAAAGCTTATGATATGGTGCCGCCTTCGTGGGTATTCAAGACGTTAAAATGGTGTTTGAAAATATAAGTGGGTTCATAGGGAAAACCAACCTTTCTAAGGTTACAATCAGGATTCGGTTCTGGGATTCGGGAAGGAGTGAGTCACACGCTTGACAACAGCACGTTTCTGCCCTCTTCTTTTCCAATCGACCACACCTGGCCTCTCGCCACCAATGTCACACCGCACAATCTGAACGTCAGCAACACAGAATACTTTTCAAGAGAAGATGTTCCCGACTCTTTTCTTTATCCCTCGTCCAGGGAATTTTTCCCAGCTTTTATATCCTCCTATCTAGAAAAAAAGGAAGAGACAGGAAAAAATAGCTTCTCCTATCATGCCCTGCCTTCCCAAGATGCCCTTCGTGTATATAAATGAGCTAGCCACCCTTTCCTTATTCTTTCCCAAAGAGCGATGCAGATACGCCTGGTATGTTGTTTTTTTTTCTAACCATATACCCCACACGCCCCCTTGATCTTCGAGATCAATAAGACACTTCATAATCCTTCATCCAAGCAGGTATCTTCCTCTCACGTTGAGGCCTCTGGGGGACATCTTCTTGGGGGGTGCCGTTTTCAGGTTCACTACAGACACTCTCGTCCAGCTGTAAAGAACCACAATGTGGGACAAGTCGAATTGGGGTGCATTGTTAGCTTCTTGGTAGATCTCGACTTCCTCCTCTTCACTGCCATCACTGCGCACACGCAGGTCTAGGATATGTTGGGGAACACCATTCACCATCACGTTTTTCTTCGACTGTGTTCGCGTTACGACCCCCCTCCCCCAACGAGTGGTACATTTTGCATTGGGGGGCTTCACCTACACCTCATTCACTTTAATGTTAGCTTCTTCACCCTCAATTCCTACCGTTTTGTTGAACGGATGCCGCCACTTATATGCGGCACAGTTGTCTCATCTTGTCTGTTTTTTTATGAGATGTTGTACCAAAACACCGCCTCCATGGGTGAAATGTTGCTTTTTTTCCGCAGCAGCCTTGATGGTGCGATGATTTCTCTCCACTATCCCATTGCTACTCGGGTGATATGCTACCCTAAAAAATTGCCTTACTCCCCACTTATCACACACCTCTTTAAAGGCTTCTTATCAGAAAGCGGGGCCATTGTCTATTAACAGTTCCTCAACCGGCCCTCTCTCCAAAAATATTTCTTCGATGACCCCTCCGATCGACCATGCAACTTCTGCCCTGATCTCTCTCCATATGGCAAACTTCCCCGGTCCACAGTCGACCATCGACAGATACAGCTTATGGCGATAATAGGTTACATCAATGGCCAATCACTTCCATTCCTCCGCAATGTGTAACTCTCCTGCTTTGTGTCTGAATGGTCCGGGGTCTATCGATTGGCCCTCCTGACAGTGCTCCACTACCTCCCTGACATCCTTCTCGGTGGTTTCCGGGTAAACCTCTCTTGCCAGGAATAACGTCTGTTCTCGACCAAAGTGGTGCAATTCATGTAACTTTTTAACTTCCTCCCCTGCACAGCACGCTGAGGAAACCTCCTTTCTCTCATACGACGCCCAATGCCAGACTACTGGCATCGCACCAAATCACCCCTGCGTCCCCGCCGCTGATGTACCATTCCCCCTTTACTGGGTCTTCTTTCGTCACTCTCGCGATGATTTCTTGTAGCATGTTCGTGACCTCCTTCGTCACACGGCCCTCCCATCCATCAGTGCTCGTTTGTTGTTTAATAAAGCTGCACGCTGTCCTGAACCAGCAAGCGATTGGATAGTGTCCCACCAGTCTCCCGCAGACCGAGAAGAGTCCTCGTTTTGTCAGGTCGGTTCCGATTTCAGGTATTACATTTCCTCGTCTAAAGACAAGCCTTCCTTTGCCATCTCAGCATAGTTTCAACCCCAACGCCGTTCCTCTATCCAGGGACTTCGCCGGTTTTGCAGTCAACTCATATCGCGCGACATGGCCTCTCACTTTCTCCGCTGTCACCTCTGCTTCCCCCACGAGAATGTCGTCAATGTGCGAACTAGTGGCCTTGTCCACTGTACAGTCTTTACTCAGCACCGTCTTACAGTACGGCAGTCATAATTTTTGGGGCTGAGCTATCCTTTCCTTCTTCTTTCTCAAAGAGCTATGCAGATACGTCCGTTACTTTTTTATTTTCTAACCATATACCCCACAACCTTTTTCAGATGAGAGATTATAAGGGATAGTCAACATCCGCCACTTCTATTTATATTTTTAAAACATGTATTAAGAGAGGCAAAGATGGGATACCAACTGGAGAAGAATGGCCCGAATATCGGTGATATGTTATTTATGAACGATGTGAAATTGTTTGGCAAAACAGAAAATGAAATTGATTCTCTGATTCAAACTGTTCAGTAGTGGACTGAAGACATCAATATAGGGTTTGGAATTTAGTTTTAAATGAGGGAAGAGAGGGGCCATGAAAGACATCATTTTGCCAAATGGTAAAAAATTAGGAGATCCTTATGGAGAAGGCTACAAATACCGGGGCGTGTTTGAACTTGATAGAATGCTTTGAAATGAACCAAAGAGAAGACAAAAGAAGTTTATATTAGGAGACTCAAACTGCTACTGACTAAATATTAGGAACTTGTTCTCAGCCATCAATTCATGGGCGGTTGTTGTAATCCGATACAGCTTTTGTAGGATGGGCACAACAAAAAATGAAAAGGCTGGATAGAGACACACGGAAAGTGTTAAGTGTGGAGCACTTCACCGAAATTCTAATGTGTTCAGGCTGTATATCTCAAGGGAGAAAGGAGAAAGAGGGCTGATTGCGATTGAAAAATGTGTCGGTAGAGAGCTTAAAAGTGTTCATCACTACTTGGCTCACAGTCTTGAAGTGTTATTTGCGGCAGTAGCGAAAGAGGGAGAGCTAAGTAGAGATTCATTGGAAGATAAGCAGAAATACAAGGAAAGAATCGAAGTAGAAAAATTGACCGAGTTGGTAAGAATGAAACTTCATGGTCAGTTTGAGCGAGATACTAAGTCACAAATATGTCAGGATAGGTGGGGGGTTGTCTAAAGGTGACTACGTCCAAGGATGGAATACTGCTGCCATATCTGGACAGGAGCTGCTAAAGACAGCCTATCCTGCCTTTACACAGTACAAAATAGATTTCGTGGCTTAGTGGGGGATGCCCTTTTCTCTTCCCTGCAACCTCTCTCCCACAGAAGAAACGTTGCAAGCCTATCCTTGTTTTATCGTTATTTCCATGGCATGTGCTCGTCTGAACTCCAATCTCTTGTCCCCCTCGCCATTCTTTCACGAAAAACACCCATCTAGCTGAATCCACTGTCAAAAATTTTCCCCACTCTTTATCTGTGCCTAAATCAAAACGTAGATCCCATGAACAAAGCTTCTTTCTTAGAACTGCACGCCTGTGGAACTCTGTTCCGTCTACCTGCTTCCCACCTGACTACCTGGATGTCTTCAAGTCCAACGTAAACAAATTCCTAATGAACCGTCCCCTTAAGTAGTCACTTCATTAAATCTCCACACTAACGTACTGTACTTGCAATAACCCTTATCCCTGAGTGGCTTCCGGGCCTTGATAAGTGGTGACCACCGTGTAAAAAAAAAGAGAAACAGAAAATCTTATATTTGCTGCTCAGGCACAGCACTAAATACAATTGCAATAAATAAAAACATCTTTGGAAGGACTGTTCTGATAAGTGCAAGTTGTGTGGTATATCTCTTGAAACAGTGCCACACATTGGTAGTGCGTGTTCTATGCTTGCTCAAAAAGAATACAACCGTCGCCATGACAAAGTTTGTAAAAATCTTCACTGGAGTTTATGCCAAAAGTTTGGAATCCAATTGACGGACAAATGGTACCGACATCACCTAGAAGGGCTAATGGAAAATGAGGATGCTAAGATTCTCTTGGATTTCATGGTTCAGTGAGATAACAGGAAACTGGATATTGTAGTTATAAACAAAAAGACCAATGAATGCCAAATTATTGATGTGGCTTGCCCAAACGATATCAACTTAACAAGCAAGAAGAATGAGAAAATACGGAACTACCAATAACTGAGTGTGGAGATTGCTAAGTTGTGGAATAAAAAAAGCTTCCATCGTGCCAATAATCATAAGTGCGCCTGGCTCAATTCGTGATGATCTTATGAAATGGCTGAACTTCTTGGGAATCAGATACAACATCACCGTCCTCCAGAAGTCAGTTCTACTTGGCTCATTTAACATCCTACGCAATGCGCGTTCCATCTAATTGCATCTTTGAAGCTTTTGTGTAAGAGCCCGCTCTTGAGAAAATAAACGGTGTAAAATATCACATCACTATGGAGTTAATGGAAATAATAATAATAATAATAATAATAATAATAATAATAATAATAATAATAATAATAATAATAATAATAATAATAATAATAATAATTGAGATTGAACAATGTGTCGGGAGAGAGCTTAGAAGAAGAAATAATAATAATAATAATAATAATAATAATAATAATAATAATAATAATAATAATAATAATAATAATATAAACCTAGAAAGAGAAGGCGGTACATTTGTTTCTAATGTTATTTTTAGATAATTTAATTTTGAATAAAAGAATACTAAAAAAAAAAGGTTTCAAGAACTTCTAACAACAGTATGAATATCAGATCGAAATGTCCTGATTTAAAATCCGCGGTTACTTTTGTTCTTATATTAACTTCAACCTACATACGCACATAGGATTTACTTTTAATAAAATAGACTTGCGTTTTTTTCTGCTTGTCACGATTCCATTGTTGGCTAAAAATAGTCTCCGGCTGAGATCAAATGCTAATTTATTTTTTAACAATTAAGACGTTAATTATAATTTCGGAACTGTATTCTGTTATTGCTGTTTAGTGTTTCTTTTATTAAACATTGGGCAGCATAACCTTTGCATATGCAACCATTACGGTGCATATCTTTAAATAAAAGCGATTAATTGTGTATAATTATTCATTCCCAACTTCGTGGCTGTGGAATTCGTATAAATGGATTCGCTCTGTAAAATCGGAAAAGGTACTTAATTTAGATTTTTCTTTTCTAATGAGTCACCATCCATTATGTAAACTACAATTGTGTGTATGCTCAACTAACAGTTAAAGCAACCGAGCAAAAATATTCTTTACTTTATATAGAAGATATGTCTGTTATATAAAAGGCAGTTCTCTGAATGTATGTTTGCATGCAATTATATATGTCTGTATATATGTACATCCAGCTGAAAGTGAAAGATGACAAAACAAAGATGTCCAATGTTAATAAGTGACGCCTTGGTTGAATAATATATAGAATTTAGAACGAAAATATTCATTTCTAAGCTAGCAAAGATTTCGTCAGGCCGATTTTTCAGCAAATTTATGCATTAAAGGGAAGTAAATGGAGGAGTTACTTCCCTTAGATAGACTCATTTGTCAAAGAATCTGTATAAAGGAGCAGTTTCTGTGTATGTGCAACGTCTCTCTATTCTATGTTCTGTGTATTTGGGATTGTTTTACTCTTTTATTCATGTTTAATTCACCTATTCGTAACAACCATCATCGTCGTCGTCATGAACGTTGAGGATTTGTGCCGTTATGAACGCGTGTTTATTTTAAAAGCTGTACTACCGGCGAAGCGAACGTCTCTCTATTCTATGTTCTGTGTATTTGGGATTGTTTTACTCTTTTATTCATGTTCAATTCACCTATTCGTAACAACCATCATCATCGTCATCATAAATACTCCTTCATGTATATTCTACATGTACGTGTATGTGTACGTGTGTGTGCATATGTATGTACATGCGTGTATGTATGAATGTATGTGTGTATGTGCATGTTGTCATGTGTGTTTGTTCTTGCGTATGTATGTTTGCGTGCATCTGTTTGTATGCATGCTTGTATGAGTACGTGTATATCTTTATTTCGATATGTGTGTGGGGTGGAGAGGACTCCCAAAAGCTCTGTTAAGGCAACCCCTCTGGGTGAAGCAAATCTCTGTATTAAAAATAAAAACAAAAGAAACATAAAGCGGGAGACCAGTACCCGCGTTAAGCTGGTCTGCAGTTTAATTTGTTGCTGGCTATCTTGTTCATGCTTGTTGCTGGATCTCAACATTTTGAACCGAGAGAGAAACTTAGGTGTCGTACAAAGCTAAAACTCTGTAACATCATCTTTGTATAGATACTTCCTTAGGCATTTGTCTATAAAAATTGTCCGTAGCGATGGAAAAAGTGCCACGTGTGTAGCCCTGAAATGCTGGAAGCATGTAATAATTGATCTGTCATCATTCTATATATGCATATGTGTGTATGTGTGTATGTATGTATGTATGTATGTATGTATGTTAATATATATACTAGGGTATGTATGTGTATGTATACCTATTTGTATAGTATGTATTTATATATGTGTGTATATATCTTCATTTATTTATTTTTGTGTATATATGTTTATGTGTGTTTGTATTTATATACGTATATATATTTGTGTGTATGTATGTATAGGTATATGTATATATGCATATATATGTATGCGTATAGGTGCATATATATGTATGTGTAGGCATATGTAGGTAACTTTATGTGCATGTATGTATATGTGCATACATGTGTACGTATATGTATGTGAATATGTATGTATATGTGTATATGTATTTGTATATGATTGTATATATGTGTATGTATATGATTGTATATATGTGTATGTATATGTATATGTATGTATATGGGTGTGCATGTGTGTATGTATATGTTTGTATGTATGTGTTATATGCATTCTGTATGTATGGATGTATGGACGTGTGCTTGTGTGTATGTTTATGGGTATGTACGTGTATGTATGTGTGTATATGTATATATATGTATATATGCCAAGGACCGTCTTCAATATCAGGTCTGCTTGAGCGTGTGAATTCGCTGGCAGGACTAAAAAAAAGGTTATCTTCGGGCTCATGGACTTTCAGTGACTTAGGGAGTGGCACTCGTCTGACAAGACGTTGCATATTTATATATATATATAATGCTCCTTATCTTGAGTTGAGCATATTGAGAAGTGATACAGGAATTACCGTTAGCGTATTAAGCGAAGCTCTTTGTGTATGCAAATTGAGCTTAAGTCGTTAATTCACAACTCGCACAGCAGCCGCCGATTAGAATAATGGTTAATGTAATGGTTAGAGTAATTGATTGTCGTATGGGCGGTTGGGTTTCGATTCTGGCATGAGGTAGTGCATGTCTAGCCGCACTGATGAGCTGTGATATAACGAAACAGTAGTGTATGTGGATGACTATATATATATATATATATATATATATATATATATATATATATATAATGATGAGAAGAATGGAAATAGTATTTGTCTAGAGGACGTCTCGAATAAAGACGAATCGTTGATGAACACATAACTTGGTTTGTTCTTCTCTCTCTCTCTCTCTCTCTTTCTTTCTCTCTCTCTCTCTCTTTATATATATATATATATATATATATATATATATATATATCAAAATATATATATATACAGGGTGATCAAAAAAAGAAAACGGACCTCAATTGTAATTAGACCTCGTTTCTTAGTGTTTTGTCTGAATGAGATGAAACTTTGGTCATAACTAGTTTATTATATATAAAACATCACATCAAAACACCAGTGTCTTTGGCCTTTTTTTCTCCGTTCTACAGCATATGTTCTAGATATACTTTCTATGTTTTTTTGTTTTTTGGGATCACCCTGTATATTTTCATAATTATTTGATAATTAATAGTTATTATAATAATTAATTATATGTGTGTGTGTGTGTGTGTGCGCGCGTTCTCCCCACTGAGCCGCATCCTATTTTGTTATCCGCAGAAGAACATCGTTAATGATTTCATACGTAGCCCTTCAGCAGAGTCCTGTAGTTCTAGTTCTTCTTCTCTCTCTAATTAAGGCTAAGATGTGAGGAAGGTGTGCGTAGCTTGTGGTGCGGAGAGTCTCAAATCTAATAGGCGCTGCACTATCCAGCAAGCTCCAACCTTTGTCACATCGTCGCAATTTTGCATCTCTGTACCTGTGTACACCTGACTTACCCGACTAGTAGCAAAATCCCATCCCTTTACTGTTGCAGTCACGAGATACCAGAAAGCCTTCTACTCTAATAGTTTTGCTCCATTAGACTGCTAGACTTTGGAATTCCCTTTCTTGTTTTCTGTAACATCGAATCATTCCCATGGTTGTATGAAACAGATGACGTCACGTTTTCGAGCTGAGAAAGGCAAATGTTAGAGAATCTCTCTATGGAAGCCGCACAAACGAGACACCGCCTATAATGCAGAATAATCTAAACGAAATATTACCCCCAACGTCTCATTTTAGTAAGTTAGAAAGTTAAGAAGTAAATAATTAAATAATATAGCATTAGTCTGTCTGTCTGTCTGTCTCTCTCTCTCTCTCTCTCTTTCTCTCTCTCTCTCTCTCTTTCTCTCTCTCACTCACTCTCTGGTCTATTTTATATAAAAACATTTACTTATTATTAAAAACGGGGAATACGCACACGTTCTTTTTTGTGTTGATCACTAGAATCGGAATTGGCTAAAGTAACTATGATGAAGACATAGCGACCGATTCGCGTGAGACTATTAACTAATTTGAACATATACTGACTCAACAGATGCCAGCTCAACACAACCCAACTCACTGCACACTCATTTGAAGCTGAATTAACGAAACTAATTTGAAACCGGCTTACTGCATGACAGTTCACTGCAAGCCGGTTCACCCCAAACTCATTTCAAGCCAGCTCAACGCCAGCTGACTAAATGCATACTAACTCAACGCAAGCCAGCTCACCCAAAATTCATTTAAAGCCGCCTCAATATAAGCAGACTCAACGTAAGCTAGCTCACTGCAAACCTATTTGAAACCGGCTCAATGCAAGTCTGTTCCACGGATTCTGGCTCAAATTACTGTTTGCTTAATGTAAATTAATTTGAAGCCAACTCAATGCCAGCTAGCTTACCGCAACCTCATTTGAAGCCGGCTCAACACAAGCTGGCTCACCGCATGTTGGCTCAACACCAGCCGGCTTACCGCCACCTCATTTAAAGCTGGCTCAACACGATCCGGCTTAACACAAGCCGGCTCACTTGACACTTTTATTAAACCGGCTCAATGCAAGCCGGCTCACTGCAAACTCAATTAGAGCCGGCCCAACGCATGTCGGCTGAATGCCGTTACATTTAAAGTTATTAGTTTATAGATCTGTTTGGCTCGTATTTTAACGTACATACGTGCCGTTTGTATGCATCTATTCTATGTATACAAGCGGAGATAGTATTGACAGTAACATGAAACCGATAAAAAGTCGTACAACTTCAAAAAAGAATCCGTTTGAGCAACAGATTCAAGTTTTGTTTCTACATGTTTTACATTTTGCACTTCGTTTCTTGTTTTGTGGTGCAAACAAAAATTAGGAAAGCAATCTGTTTTTGCTATCAGTCCTCTTAAAAGGAATATGAGAAGAAGGTCAAACTATCTGTAAACACAAGTTGATCAGCAAACAAATCTTATATTTTTCTTTTATGTGTTTTTTGGTTATTTTTTTTTTTACTTTTATTCCCCACAAACAAGGCATAAAAAATTTTCCTGCGATATGCGATAGTTTGTAATTGAGCAGCAAGATTTTTGTTTACATTACATTTAAATTTCTGGTGATGCCGGGAAAATAGGAAGCAAAGGAGGAACTCCAGAGGCAAACGGTTCTAAGAAACAACCTGATGAGAAAATGTTTCGATATTTTCGAACATCTACGGTGAAGAAATCTGCTAGTCGAGTGGATCAGGCGTATGTTCGTTGAGGAGGTACTAGTTCATGGGAGCATATTCTGTGGAAATATGTGTAACAATAACATGTGGTGCAAAACTGCAGCGATGCGACAGAAACTAAAGCTTGGAACACAGTGTGGGAGTTATTAGGCTAGAGATTATTGTTTTCACTCTATCAAAGTGATAGAGGCTCGTAGTTGTTGCAACACTACTCTATGCATGAGCGTATCGCAGCTTTATAGATGTATAGGATACTTGGTGTGTTCTAAACGAGTAAAAGGAATCTACCTTTCTCAATAATTAAACTGGTATTCATGACCTCTGCAAATATATTTACAATAAACACTCGTCTAGTTACAACCACTGTTAACAATTTGCCCTTATCTTGATCTGTGCTTAAAACTACACGTAAATTCTATAAACAAAGTTTCTTTCCGGGAACTGTTCGTCCTGTCCATTCTATACCGCACGGACACTTTCCAGTTCATGGTCGTTCAAGTCTGATGTAAACAAGTTCTTGTTGGGCTGTCTTTTAAATAATCAACTTATACCAAATTTCCACTAGATCATTACAATAGTTTTTCACCGATCATGAGACACCATAAAATCTTATCCTCGAGTGGCTGTCGGACCTTGAAAGTGGTGACATCCTTGTAAAAGACAAAATCTATCGACTATTAAAGCAATTAGAGGTTTGCTGAACGACGAGTTAGGGTATGAATCTGTATATGGTGATAAGAATTGTAACTTATTAAACATTCGTCCCTGCATCCACTTTGTAATTAATAGAAAACAGTTGTCTGTTTGCCTGTGTTATGTACTCTTTCGTGGTTTGTCTCGTGGCTGTACGCATGACTGCATGGACACGTGGCTGCAAGATGAATCGAGCAGCGAATAATTAATGCCGCCTTTCTTCTTGTTATTCAAATCTGTCACGTCAATTTAATGACTAGCAAATTTATTCTCTTTCCGGTCGCGTATTTTCCTTCGCTGCAAGCATAATTTTATTGCGTAAAGACTATATATACTAAGTAGTAAAAGAAAAATTAATTGTTTTGAACTATTAAATAAATTTCCTACACTGCTGATAACGTTTAACAAGTTATTTGTCTATATATATATATATATGGTGGTCATCCACGTACAGTATTGTTTCGGTGTATCACAACTCATCAGTGCGGGACATACACCTTTTCTCAGCCGTGGACCGAACCTATGACCGTCGTGTTGATAGTCGGCAGCTCTAACCATCTAACCATTATTTACCACCCAAAATAGACTCATATTACTATAGAATATCCTTTTTTTGATGGAAATTATTTATTTGATTAATAATAATTTAAATATTTTAGATATAACTTTACTTAATGGCTTCGTGATGCCAATCTTTGAAGCAACAATAAAATATGCGCTGTTTTTTTTTATTTTCATCTTCTCATTTTAATCCTAATTTTTCACAAACAATTTTATTTAGAACAATACTGTCGATTTTAGTATTACTTAATTTATAGGCATTTTATTAATAATTCTAACCAATAATTCTTACTTCTAATTTATAGGCATCTTACCAATAATTCTTACCAATAAGTCTTACTTCTAATTTATAGGAATCTTACCAATAATTCTTACTTCTAATTTATAAGCATCTTACCAATAATTATTACAAATAACTCTTACTTCTAATTTATAGGAATCTTACCAATAATTCTTACCAATAATTTTTACCAATAATACTTAGCAATAATTCTTACTTCTAATTTATAGGAATCTTACCAATAATTCTTACCAATAATTCTTACTTCTAATGTATAGGAATCTTACCAAACAAATTTTACAAATACTTCTCACCAATCTTTTAGTATTACTTAATTGTAAAGCATCTAACCAATAATTATTATCAATAATTCTCATCAATGATTCTCACCATTAATTTTTACTTCTAATTTATAGGCATCTTGCCAATAATTCTTACCATTAATTCTTACTTTAAATTTATAGGCATCTTACCGATAATTCTTACCAATAATTCTTATTTCTAATTCATAGACATCTTACCAATAATTCTTACCACTAAGTCTTACCAATAATTATTATTCTAATTTATAGGCATCTTACCAATAATTCTTACCAATAATTCTTACCAACCATTTTTACCAATAATTCTTTTTCTTATTTATAGGCATCTTAGCAATAATTCTTATCAATAATTCTTACCAATAATTCTTACTTTTAATTTATAGGCATCTTACCAATAATTCTTACCAATAATCCTCACCAATAATTATTACTTCTAATTTATAAGCATCTTACCAATAATTCTTACTTCTAATTTATAGGCATCTTACCAATAATTCTTATCAATAATTCTTACTGCTAATTTATAGGCATCTTATCAATTATTCTTCCCAATAATTCTTACCAATAATTCTTACTTCTAATTTATAGGCATCTTACCAATAATTCTTACCAATAATTCTTACCAATAATTCTTACTTCTAATTTATAGGCATCTTACCAATAATTCTTACCAATAATCCTTACTGCTAATTTATAGGCATCTTACCAACAATTCTTACCAATAATTCTTACCAATAATTCTTACTTCTAATTTATAGGCAATTTACGAATAATTCTTACCTATAATTCTTACCAATAATTCTTACCAATACTTCTTACTTCTAATTTATAGGCACCTAACCAATAATTCTTACCAATAATTCTTACTTCTAACAATAACTGTTGTATATGACACTTTTTATATATAAAAGCTATATTATTTGCTGCTTTATCAATGGGAACAATTGCAAACTTATTTTGAAGTATTTTAAGTTCTATACGTATTTGTGAATGTATAAGAGAGGATTAGTTTTTAGGATGTTTAAATTTTTTTAGAACTTTCAACATTTTATGTACGAAATTTATTATATTATTTTTCCATGCGTCAAACGTAGACTAATAATTTATGTTTTTTTTTTCCATGGACATTATATATAATGTTAATCGTGACACCCTGCACTGAATATTCCCGAAAGGATGAAACACTAGTGTGGGTAGGTATTTAATAATTGTAATACTAAATAATTATATATATATGTGTGTGTGTGTGTGTGTGTGTGTGTGTGTGTGTGTGTGTGTGTGTGTGTGTGTGTGTGTGTGTGTGTGTGTGTGTGTGTGTGAGGAACTGTACATTAACAACCTTATTTACTTTAATTGCAGATTTGGGAACTATCGGTTATTTTAAGTTCAGCTTGGTTTAACAATTCACCATATGGTTTCAGGAGGACGAAGCCACATACCATACAGCAGAGAAAAACATTTGATGAACGCATAATTTAACGAAATGAATCTGTGAAATGTCAACTTCGTTCGTGCGAATAAACCCCATTAGATTATCTTTTGAGAAATATGTAAAGTATCATCAGAACGCTGATAAACTAGACACGGCAGACCACTTGGAATACAAGAGTGGACACGTTAAAGCCACATTTTCTGCGTAGAGGTTATTAAAATTGGATCTCTACACGACTCAGCGGTCAAATGCCTAAAATTGTAATATATATATATATATATGTGTGTATTTACAGGGTGCCCATAAAGTCCGTGTTCACTTTAAAAAATTTATAACTTTATTTGTATTTGCAATAGAAATAATCAGTAGAATGGATTTGAAAGAAGTAAATCCATATTTGTTAAGCTTTTATTAAAATTTTATTTAATTTTCCACATGCCCTTCCATCATTAGCAATACATAGGGTAATACGGTTTTGTAGTTCACGAAAAACATTTGCCAAATGATTTATAGTTAATGCCTGAAATCACATTAGTTATTCTAGCTTTCAAATCTTCCAAAACTAGGTTTGGTTGCATGGACAATTGTTTTCACATGTCCCCATAAAAAAATTTAATGGAGTCAAATCTGGCGAACGTGGAGGCCAATGAAATGGTCCACCCTTCCGATCCATCTGTTAGGTAATTCCTGATTTAGAAACTGTCTAACACGCCGAGCAAAGTGACAAGGAGCTCTATATTGTTGAAACACTGTATCATCTTTCAAGTTTAATTGTTCACGTTGCGGAATAAAGTAATTCTGCAACATATCTAAGTAGCTGTCACTGTTAATAACACGATCTTCAAAAATACATATGGCCCTATGATTCGATTTATTCCCAAAGCACACCACACATTAACTTTAAGAGATTCCCTTTCATGTTCAACAGTTTCATTTGAGTTTTCAGTTCCCCAAATTCTGCAATTATACCTCAATGCCTTGCCACTAATGTGAAATGTTGCTTCATCAGAAAACAGTAAATTACTCACAAATGCATCATCATTGCAAAGTTTTTCATTGAACTGGTGACGGAAAGTTAGCCGTGCATAATAATTCTCTTCTAACAACTGTTGATGTAATTGAATTTTGTAAGCTTTCATATGAAGTTTTGCCGGCAGAATCTTACGCAAAGTACACTTTGGCAGCCCGAGCTCCAATGATGTCCGTCTTACAGACTTTCTTGGACTTGCAGTAAAGGATTCTTCTATGGAAGCAACACTTTCGTCATTGACACATGGCCTTTCAGACCGTGGTTTATCATGGACGGAGCGTGTCTCTTTAAATTTTTTCATCCATTTAACAATGGTGTTCCTATGAGGCGCTTTTTTATTGTATTCAATTCTAAACTTCCTTTGTACAGCAATAGTAGATTTCAATTCAGCCAACCAAAGGACACAGTTTACCCTTTTCCTCAATTGAAGCCATCGGATCAAATGGATTCTGAAAAAACAAAAGAAAATATTTTTTTTATTTTTTTTTGTACCTATCTAAAAATCGTTACGAATTTTGTGGTGAAAATTATTCAATAACTATACTTAAAACTAGATACATGATACTTTATAACATTTTTTACAGATTATTTTTATCGCAAATATAAATAAAGTTATAATTTTTTTCAAGTGCACACGAACTTTATGGACAACCTGTATATACATGAACCTATTTAGCAATCAATATATCTACCTATCTCTCAAATATCGCTCTAATAATCAATCACTCTATCAATTAATATATATATATATAGATAGATAGATAGATAGATAGATAGATAGATGTATATAGATAGATAGATGTATATATATATATATATATATATATATATAGATAGATAGATAGATAGATGTATATAGATAGATAGATGTATATATATATATATATATATATATATATATATATATATATATATATATATATATGGGGTAGAGAGGGCTCTCGTAAGCCGTGGTGAAGGCAACCTTTCTAGGAGAAGCAAATCACTGATTTAAAAAACCATAAAGCGGAAGACCAGTGCCCGCATTAAGCTGGTCTGCAGTTTAATTTGTTGCTGGCTATCTTGCTCTTGCTTGTTGCTGGATCTCAACATTTTGAACCGAGAGAGAGACTTAGCTGTCGTACAAAGCTAAGACTCTATAACATCATATGTGTATAGATACTCCCTCAGACATTTGGAATCATGGATTTTAAATGTCTGAGGGAGTGGCACTCGTCTGACAAGACGTTGCAATCATCATATATATATATATATATATAGATAGATAGATAGATGTATATATATATATATAGATAGATAGATGTATATATATAGATAGATAGATGTACATATATAAAGATATATATATATATAACAATATATATATAAAGATATATATATATATATATATATATATATATATATATATATATATATCAATTCTCATTGCATATTACCAAGTTTTCCTTTATATTTTCACTCAATCCTTTTCTCCTTTACCTTCTTTTTTAGCTACGAATCGGAAAAAAATCGAAAAAAAAAAAAAACCGAAACTGTTCGAAAATAATTGTGACGATCTACAGACAAAACTACGTTTTCTTGTTTTATTCAAAGCAGACGGTTCTCGTCACACCCACGAAATAAACCCGCTTTTCTTACCATTAACTGAATTGATTCATACACCCCAAACTCTGTGAACGCACGTAAAGCTGGTCACCTTATTTTACCCACGCACCCTCCTCCTCCTCCTCCTCCTCCTCCTCTTAAAAAAAAATATCAGAGACGAAATGCTTTACGAACAAAGCAAAAAATCTCTAACAAACAAAACAAAATATAACTAGACTAATTGTCGCAGATTCGGAGCGAAGATAAAAGCCGGCACCACGCAATGTACGAGCACTCCTCAAACAGGGGTGGCCCAAACTTACTTGGTGAGATAAAGGTACAGGGGACGTACATTAATATAAATATGACTTAAACTGAAAGTTCACCACTTTACCAATGTCGAAAGCCACTCGAGGTTAATAATTAGCGAGTTTTTCAGTTAGATAATGATACAATACTATAAAAGGAATAAAAACTATGATTAATTCAAAGACTAATCGTCGCCAACTAGATTACGAAATCGATTTCGTACTCTTTCAAGTTAAAAAGTAGTTTCTGGATAGCGCCACCCCAGATATAAGGAGCAATGTTACATTTTGAGCCGAATGTGATTCCTGTACTTATATGCTATCAAACTTCCACATCTTTGAAAATCGCCATGGTATTAAATTTGTAAACTTTTTTTTTTTCGTTATCTAATATATGCAATTATCTTAGCCGGGTTTTAACAGTTGAACTCCAATAGCATTTAAGTGGAAAAAAAGGAACTCTGACAGACAATTTACATTTGCTATTGTTGTACCATGTTATTAGCAATAAATATACCTCGTTACATTTGGCATAATAGTTAGTTTTCACTATTGGTCCTGTAGACTCAGGTTCAATCCTCGGGCGATATATATATATATATATATATATATATATATATATATATATATATATATATATATATAGTACTTGATGATTAAACAGTCAGCATTTTGAAATGAGGACCAAGCGTGAGTAGAGTAATTCCAGGAAATGAGTGACGTCCTCCCTATATGTCGGTATAGTTGCTAAAGAAACAGGAGACTCCGAGTCTTCCTCAATTCTAGTCCACCAGTTATTTATTTTTTTTTTTTTACTTCGCAAAAATGTATGTAAAGACATGCTTAACCTTCTTCGACATTTTGTTAACATAGAATTATTATTAAATAAACGCTTAAAAAATCAGTTAAGGGAAATAATTCATATTCGTTTCTTATTTTCTTTTTAGTTGAGATAGTGAAACTAAATAGCAAGAGGTGCTTATAAAAAATAGAAATTACTAAACAAATTTTAACATAATTAACCCGAGCAACGCCGGATCTTTATGGCTAGTGAGCTATATAAGTTATTGAATAAAGAGTCGTCGCAACCTGTAAACGTGTTAAGCGAAAGCCTGTTTGTTGTCTTTGAAATAAGGGGGTCTCACCCTTTCTCTGTGTAACGTTACCCAACACATTGTAGCCTCAGTCACAAAGTAGACAAAGAATAGAAAAGAATTTCAACTCGTTTTTTTAACACCGACAGTTACTTTCTATTTCTCCCGCCACGCGTGACTTCTCATTACGACTATAACGTCTCTCGCACGATCGTCTTCTCGAATGTGCTTTCAAACATTATTCACGTCTCTAACGTGATCATCTTCTCGAAAGTGCTCTCTCATTTTTATAGTCTTCGTTTTTGTTTGCCGTGACGTCATTTCACTCACAGTTCGGTAATTGCATATAGCAGTCAGCGCTACGTTACATCTGTATGCCTTCTTAGTTTTTTCTTGTCCACATTAAATGCCATATATCTATATGCGCGTGCGCGTGTGTGTGTGAGTGTGTGTGTGTGTGTGTGTGTGGGTGTGTGTGGGTGTGTGTGGCCTTGTTTGTGTGTGTCAGGAATTATGGTGCAATTGTGCCTTAAACAGAAACATTCATTTCCAACGTACCCTACTTTTGTCTTTATATGTCGGACCCAAATTGTTATATAGAAAATAATTCAGAAAATTTTTCCATCGATATTCATAGCATAGTGTACAGAGTCACTTTTACCAACAACAACATTTTAAATAAAAACAGAAAAATATAAATGTGTGTTTTTTTATTTTTACACAGGAATCACCATTTATCAAGGCCCAGAGGCCACTCGAGGATAAGGGTTGATGAGTGTACATTAGTCAATGTGGTCATAGCGTGGTAAACATAAGTAGTGGTAATTTTGTAAATTGGATTACTTAGGGGGACGGTTCATCAAGAACTTGTTTACGTTGGACTTGAAGACAATCAGTAGTCAGCTGGAAATCAGGCAATCGGAAGAGAGTTCCACAGGCGTGCAGTTCTATGAAAGAAACTTTGTTCATGGAATCTACGTTTAGGTTTAGGCACAGATAAAGAGTGTGGGAAATTATTGATAGTGATTTTGGCAAGACGAGTGTTTTTCATGAAAGTTTGGCGAGGGGGGACCATAGATTGAAGCTCAGATGAGCACTTGCCATGAAAATAACGATAAAAAACGGACAGGCTCGAAACGTCTCTTCCCCGGGAGAGAGGTTGCAGGGAAGAGAAAAAAGTATCCCCCACTATGCTACGAAGTCTATTTTGGATTCTGTCAAAGTAGGATAAGCCGCTTCTAGTAGCTCCTGCCCAGATGTGGCAACAGTACTCCATCATTGGCCGTACCTGGCTTTTAAATTGACAGAGAATTGCCTCAGGAGCGAGATATCTACTAGGACGGGAGAAAGATCCCACCATTTTTCCAGCCACCTTGGCAATGGATTTGATATACGTGTTCCATTTCAGATCAAAAGTAAAGGTCAAGCCCAGAAGCTTGTCACAACATGAAACCTCTCCAAGACGAGAGCCATTCATTTTAACCGATGCCAAATTGGCACCAGAGCGTAGATGGTGTAGAGATAGAAGCTTGGTTTTAGATGCATTAAAAGTAACCAGCCACCTCTCTCCCCATTGTACCACGCGCTCAAGATCAGAGGAGAGAGAATCAGAAAGAACTTGGTCATTTACGATCTTTGATGTGCTACCATAGATTGTAGTGTCGCCAGCATAAATGTCTACGAATGATGTAAGGATGTGTTAATATGGATAACACTTACATTTTACATACACTTTTACTTGTTAGTTAAATTTCAAAACTTTATTCGTCGTTATATAAAAAATAGTTTGGAATAAGTGTTGAACATTTCATTAGAATTAGATAGTTCTTTAAATTTTATTGGAATTATTAGGGAGTCACTAACGAGGTGTGCTGTGGTTGAATGAAAAGCAACCAATCACAGAATTTCTTTTTAGATCCTTACCAACACCACAAGGGCGTTTTTTTTTTGTTGTTGTTGTTTTTCGAATTCTCTACCTCTTTTGGTTATTGGGGCCTCAAGGACAATATGTGCCTGTCCGCTCTCTCCGTCATTAAACACCAGACACGTGTGAATATATTCGACAGCAAATGCAGCACAAAAAAAAAACAAAAAAACTCAAGGCTTACTTATTTTCCTCAACCTGGCTAAAACTCCACAGGAAACAAACATCGTTAACAGGACGAATCCTACAGATAAGTTCCGTAAAACGCAACTGTTTTTGCAAGAAAACAATATTTTACTCCGTCTTTCCTTTCAATACAAGTTTTATAACAATTTTCATTTGTGTTTGTGTTCGTTCCTTCGTGTCGACGTCACATTATTTAGTTACCATACATAGTTGTGAAATATGTTAGTTTTTTGTGGAATCATTATGAATTGATATTCATAATGATTCCACAAAAAACTAACATATTTATTTGTTTACCGAAATAATTTACTCCTAGATCTGCCACTGTTTCCAGCACTTATTTTGACTCCTCGTGATAAAGAACTTCCATCATCCCAGTTGACTGCGGTATGTTGTTTGTCCTGTACATTTCTAAAAGGTGAACCCCCTCAGACTTTGCTCTCTCCGCTTTGAGAAGGAGGTAGTTTATCCTACCGATAATGCCGACGGGGCTGCGCAGGCATATTTTGAAGGCCATATGTAATATAGTTATTATTATTATTATTATTATTATTATTATTATTATTATTATTATTATTAGACGAATTTACCACTTGTGCGTATGTTACGTGAGTTCTTATTAGTAAAGATACAAGTCTTAGTGAGAGTTTGTCTTATTACAGAGAGAGAGTCCTATTATATGGCTTGTTGTATCTTAGAGAGAGATGTGTTGTAAGAGTTCTAGAGAGGGATGTTGAAAGAGACTTAGAGAGATTAGAGATTGTTCATTTTATTGTAAGAGACCCAGAGAGATTGTTCGTTTATAACGATTCCTATATATTAAATGTTCATTCCTTAATTGTGTTTATGGAAGAAGAAGGGGAAGAAGCTCTTGGAGTGAGGAGACAGTGTTCACTGTTCGGACATTGTGTAGACATGATGATGTTGATTCACATTATGGATATGATATGTCGAGATGTGTATGAAACGACATTTTATAACACAGACATATAATACAATACAATTTACTTTTTTGTAGGAATCACAAACACAAGACGACGTTCTACAAAAATACAGTTGAGTTTATTCTTCACACGACCGGCCGTGATTTCCATCATCAAGAATTCAAAGCTTCACATTTTAGTTTCAAAGTGATCGTCTCGCTTCTAGACGTTCAGACTCTCCCTGAGTTTCTCACTGACTGTTCTCTTTTACTCTAAAGTTATTCTCTATCCCTAGAACTTTCTATTTTCCGTGACGCCATACACATGTTAAAACATGTGCCTTCTTTCACGTGTTCTGGACATGCGTGTCCAAAACTTTTCCTATTTCTACAAAAGGAATTTTAACCTATACTCAGTAACCTATTTTTCCAATATGTTAAAAACATTATCTTATAAGCTGCATTCTTTCAATTAAAAATTTCATAACAAACTTGACAGTTCACATTCTTTTCTTGAAATATTTTATCTCTATTCTAAACATGTTTTACATTTTTAAATTCTCAAACGTAATCTATTTCTAAACCTAAATTAAGAGGTTATAATTTCGTCTACTGCTATTTCATTTTCATTTTATCTAATCTCTTTATTTTTATACTTACATGAAAAGGGGACAGCCCTTATCATGTAACACATAGTGCTCTTTCTCTCCAGTGCTGGCTCTTAAATTCCACTTTCCGTCTCTTCTGTCACATTTTTCCGTTTTAGCATGGATGCCCGGCGTTGCCCAGGTGTTTGGAGGTGTGCGTTGAGAAAAAAACAAGTGGTATTAGGCAGGCAGGTTCGAACCCGTACTGCAAAGGGGGAAAAGAACCTGAAAAAAAAGTGACGTATTTATTTTTGTCGCCATCGCCAAATCGGAAATGACGAATGTTTAATTTCAGGTTAATCAATCGAAAAGAGGAGATGGCTTTCGAAAATATCGACGAAAAAAGCGACCCCTCCATGTAGAAAAGTGCCCAGTTAAGAGTGAAGGAATTAATGTTTTTGGCTAGTCTTTCGATATTTGTCGTCCGAGAGGTCGATCTTCAAAACGATATCGATCTCGTGAGAATCCGTCGTCTCTGTCGAAAGGTGTAGGCAGACATAAGATATACATAATGCATACATTTAAACAGACAGGTTAGATTTATATCATAGACGTCTTTCTGAATAAGAAAAGACGTGTCGACCTTTTTTGGTCACTGATTGCATCACTATTTATAAAGGTCAAAAGCCACTTGAGAATAAGCGTTAATGAGAGGAAACGATGCAATGAACTAAGTTTTGTTACTTATGAAATGGTTCATGATCGATGCTTGTTGATATTGTATTTGAAGACTGCTGTAGTCTGCAAACAAGCAATATATTCCAGTAATGTGTTCTACAAACGGGAAAGAAGCTTTATCAATGGAAATTCCGCTGGATGTTAGGCACGTGAAGAACAAAATAAAATACTTTTCTTCGTTGTAGTAAGTAGCCGAGTTCTTGCTGTGAATATCTTACGAGGAGGAAGCATACATTTACCAAGCAAGCGCTTTCGTCTCGATCTCAGCGAGATCTACTATGAATCAGCCATTACAATGTGTTCTCTTTCATTTCCTTTCTTTAATCATGGGCATTTTTTTTATTTCTTACTTCATGCAAAGGAATGCCTTTTATCAGTTAAACAGTCAAGATGTCTGAAAAAAAAAATGACCCTCGCCTTAAGAACAAAAAATTCTAGGTCGCTTTCCCAGTGTTTGTTTCTCTGGGAAAACTTCAATGCATCGATGTCTGCGCCTGAAAAGTGGAGGCAAATCCAGTGATTTCAGAGATATGAATTAATTTATTTACAAAACGGTAATTCCCCGTTTGAGAATTTTACTTCCCAAAATAACAGTTCAATTCTCGGACGTGAGAAAAGTAGGAATTATATTATAGATGTCTTTCTGAATAAGAAAAGACGTGTCGACTTTTTTTTTTTTATGGTCACTGATTGCATCACTCGAAGTTAACTGCCGAATACTGAATTGGAAGTGACAGCTCTTGGAGAGAAGGAAAAACAACTGTGTATATTAGTTTAACAATTTACTTAAGCTAGTAATAAAGAATGATATACAACAGACAATGGTTGATATGCACAATAATGGTCTTTTTTGAGAAAAGGGCTTACCGCATATCAAGGCCAGGAGGCCACTCGAGGATAAAGGTTAATATATGGATTGTAATCATTGGGACAGTAGCGTAGTAATCGCTTGTGGTGGAAGTTTGGTATAATCAGATTATTTACGATGACGGTCCAATAAGAACTTGTTTACATTAAACTTGAAGACAACGATATTGTCGTCAGCTCGAAAGCATGCTAGCGGAACAGAGTTCCACAGGTGGGCAGTTCTAGGAAGGAAGCTTTGTTCATGGAATCTACGTTTAGGTTTAGGCCCCGATAGAGGGTGGGGAAATATATAGATAGTGATTTTGGCTAGAGTGTTTTTCGTGAAAAATTGGCGAGAGGGGATAGATAGATTGGAGCTCAGTCAAACACTTGCCTGGAAAATAACGATACAACAGAGACAGGCTCGCAACGTCTCTTCTGTGTGAAAGAGGTTGCAGAGAAGAGAAAAGGGAATCGCCTACTCGATTATGAAGTCCGTTTTGAACTCTGTCAAAGCAGGACTGAGTGCTACGAGCAGCTCCTGCCCAGATGTGGCAACTGTATTCAATCCTAGTGCTTTCCCAATAAATTATCTTAATAAAGTTTGTTCTGGTGGCAGAGTTATATATTACTATATGATACTAACTGGATATACCCGGAGTTTCCAACTTGAAACAATATACATCTTATATGACGTAATCTGCTGTGACGTCATATATGTCGCAATCTGCATGCTATCGCATTTCACGTAATCTGATGACGTCATATATGACTATATTGTGAACAAACACACAGGAATATGACTTTATTATAATAGACAAATGATTCTCATTATTGCCTTCGTGGAATGAATGGCTCTTACCTAAGAACTGCATTTTAAGGATAATATCGTACTGCAGTAAGGTCGTCGTGACCCGAAATGAGGAAGCTGAAAATAGGAATGGCTGCCTTTTGTAACAATGCGGTCGAGTTTTTTAAATAACTGGGAGAGAAGAAAAGAGAATGGATTCCGTAGTGTTTGAGTTTATACAGGTCGGATCACGTTACCTTCAACGCAGCAGTGATTGGATTACCTTTTGGCCAATCCAGGGGACCGCAAAGGGACAAGGTATTAATCTGGGGTTTTTAATGAATTCCCTTAATGCTATTGCTTCTTCATTTAAAATATCCTTCATTATGGCTAGTGAGAATATCCACCACAGTCTAAATTTTTGGTTCGTTGCAAGAGGCACTTTTTTGTGTGTCATACAACAGTTCTACGGCTCTATCCTTTGTGCAAGATTGTTTTTAAATGAGTTCTCGTATATTTATATTAGTCGGACGGTTAGTCTGTTGCGCAAAATAGACACAGTGTAGAGTAGAAGGCGTCTCAACTCAAAGCCATGAATAATAATAATAATAATAATAATAATAATAATAATAATAATAACTGGCTACTACGTCCCCTTCCAATCTCCCCTCTCCTCCACCCTGTTCCTTTCTCCTCCTACCCATATTCCTCTGCTTCTTACCCCACCCCTAAAAAATGGCATCGGCTAGCACTACACTAAATAGTCGTAGGATAAAGGAGGATGGAAAACTCAAGTAGTGAAAGCACTTACCAGACCTCCACTAGATAGGTGTTAAGGGGTCTGGCACGGTGGGTAGGCTTATTACCACCTAAATTCCAGTGAAGACCAATGGTCATTGCCAACAGAAATCAACGGTAAGTGACTGTTGCGATAACACAAGTTTATTTACAAAGGTTGTAAAAAGAAGTGAGGATTACTGGAAACCGGAAGAGACTTTTTATCACCCAAACTCCGAGCAACACCACCAATTTTTATCAGTGAATGAAATAATCTTTATATTAATACGATAGCGATGTGTGTACTTTTGTGCGTCACGCTTACATGCGGGTCGTTTAATTGTTATGTTCTTCTATTCCTTGTCATAAATAATTTTGCCAAGAATTCTTCATAAGTTTTGGTTTCGGTTTCGACTATAGCTGATGGCACTAAAATCATCTATATTTTTATAAATAATTTTATCAAGAATTCTTCATAAGTTTTGGTTTCAGTTTCGATTATAGCTGAAGGAACTAAAGTTATGTATATATACATATATTTTTTCATAAGTTTTTATTTCAGTTTCGATTCAAGCTAATGCACCCAAGTCATATGGATATATTTTTTTAATTTTTGATATCGCAACTTAATAATATATAAAATTCGATAGAACATTAACTCTATAATAATATATCCGAAATGTGCAAGAATTAAAAAATAAAATATCATATTTAAGCGTACTTTACGACCGGGCATTCCTGCTAGCTTAGATAAATACTTTTGCAGTTTTAACAAAAAAGCTACAATAATATCAGAGCGTCTCCATTTACACTGAACATCTACAGAATGTCAACATCAATATATTACATATGAATGAGTCCCCTGTTTTGTTGTTTTTTTTGTTTGTTTTTTGGCCTCAAACAGAACCTTCAAAAAGATTTCGTGATTAAATAAACCAAAGAAAACCTTTTGCGCATGCGCTTTGAGGGAGCAATCATTAAATAAAAACACCGTTTATGCAGGATCCACGTTTCTCGTGAAGTACCAATTTTTCTAAATAAAATATTTGTTTTATTATTTGATAATACAAGAAGTGTTTTCTTGTATTGTTTGTGTCGTAATAGCACAAGAAATGTTAAAAACTGAAGTAAGTTTTTTTAATAAATATATGGTTTCGTTATTCATGTCTTGCGTTCGGTTTCGTTACATAATCAACCGTATCCACTTCCGGTAACTTGATTTTTTCCGAGCAGTGATCTTGGAGATTACCCAAAAAAAATATACAAATTTGTTTTCTTTTGGAGAGGGGGGGAGCTCGTTTTAAAACTATATCTACCTCAGTATTTTCTTTAATTTTCTATTTTTGAGCGATTATCGAGACTCCTAAGATGTGATCCTCTCATGTCGGACATTTTTTGATTAAAAGTAACACTCGACATTACCTTTTTTTAAAAACTAAATAAACTCTTTAAAATAAGTTGAACCACCAAAAACTTTCAAAGCTAGGTAGAAAACGAACACTTAGAAAAATAAATGTAATGTTTTTAAAACAACAGTAAACATGTCAAAATATTTATTTTTAAATATACATATTATGGGATGTGTATTCTCTTTTAAAGACATTATCTTTTTGCAAGAACGGTCATAAAATGTGTTTTCAATCGATATTTATTTGATAAGGAACCGGTTTTCCTACCTAGCAAAAATGAACGCGTTTTCCGGGGACGAGTTTTCCTAAATTCATATATATATATATATATATATATATATATATATATATATATATATATATATATATATATATATATATACAGGGTGACCAAAAACAAAACGAGTCCCAACTCTAATTAGGCCCCGTTTCTTAGTGTTTTGTCTGAATGAAATGAAACTTTGGTCATAACTAGTTTATTATATTCAAAACATCACATCAAAACGCAAGTGTCTTTTGCCTTTTTTTCTCCGTTGTACAGCATATGTTCTAGATGGCCTCCATTTAGCTTTTGTTTTTTCTGGGTCACGATATATATATATATATATATATATATATATATATATATATATATATATATATATATATATATATATATATTAGTGATGGGACGATTCCAAAATTTTGGTCGATTCCGATACAATTACTGATGCCATTCTAAATTTCCGATTCTGATACGATTCCCGATTCCGATCCGATTCTTTTAAAATATTTATTTAGAAAATTGTTGTTTTTTTTTCTTTTTTTTTGTAAATGTTAAAATTATTACATAAGCCCTGCTAATTTCCGCGTAATTTTTTTTTTCTGAAATGTATTCCTTGCAATTAATTGGAAATTATAAGACAACAAAACAGTTATTTTGATTCAAAACAGAACTAGATCAAGTTTTATCATGTCGTAGTTATTTTACAAAAAAGCTACTAGAAAGTTTTCATAAACAGTTGAAAATAGTCGACGACTGAAAGGCAAAATGAGAAAACGATGCAAGAACAAAATATTTAACAACGCCCTCTCCCATTTTTACGAACGAATTTCTAACTAATAATGTTACTATTTACAAAACCATGTTTAACATGGACATGGCGTAGGTTTTGTTTACTATTCAATGCTTTCTCTATGAATTAAGTGAAACTTTTATTTTAATTATAAAAAATTGGTGATTTATTACCTACACTGATGATTGCCTAAGCATGAAAGACTTGTGTATATAGGTTTATATTAATAATTGATATATAAACTCGGGTAAGTTATTATGCTTGATCAACAACGTTGACATTACAATGTGACTATAATGGAACGGCTTTCTACTTACGTAGGGCACGCTCAACTTAGTTAATTTGCACAAATTCGGAGGGACTTTCCTTTTTTATGTCTTGTTACGTCATTATCTCTGCCGTTCCAAGTCGATTTGAGGAAGCGTTAAAGATTTGGTTGCTATGGTAACGAACAGCCAATCGAGAAAAAACGTCTCTCCGTTCCTTACAGATTCTGAGAACTTTAGAACACCAGTAATTTTATCATAACTTTTGTTTTACCAAATGAAGACGAAGTTTTGTTGTCGTTGTTGTCGTTGTTGTTGTTGTTTTTCTTCTTCTTCTTCTTCTTCTTCTTCAAAATATAGCTGAGAAGGTTGCCTATGAACTGTAGAAATTGTTTGAAATCGGCCACACCAAGACGGAAAACAGTGGAAATCGTATCTCATAGAGAGCGTCGGGAGGGTTTCATTAACATTTCATATATATATATATATATATATATATATATATATATATATATATATATATATATATATATATATATGACGATTTCCCCCACTCAAACCAATGAAATAAAAATTTAATTATGTTTACCAACTTAAATAAATAAATAACCACACACACACGCGCGCGCGCGATATAATTTGGGAATCTTAGGTAGGACGACCCCCAGTGTGCTTGAGGTATTGTGGTGAATGAGAATTTTTTGCTAGGACCAGCATATACTAGCAAAGATACAGGGGCGAGGATGATCATATACATCCCCTCTCCAATTTTTGAGTGGCCTTGTGCCTAATTTTTTTTTTGTTTATTTCTGTTTTATTTTAAACTTTTCAGAGTAAACAAAAAAATATATATATAACTCATACATGCTAGTATTTGAATGATAAACCGGGGTAAAAATCATTCAATAAATAGCGTTACAGAAAACTGAAGACAAAAAAAAAATCTGACGTGGTACGACGTAAACGATTATATAACAAACTCGGAGAAATGCAAAATAGGAAACGGGCTTTGATAGCGGAAATAAGTATACGCAGCACGTCTGAGTTTTCGCAATTGACAGGTAATTGTCTAAGAATTGCACCTGTTTCAAACTCCGCAGCTGATTAAACGACATCTTCATGTGCGTTTATTTCATCATGAACATCATCATCATCATCATCTTTCTTTTTCTTTTCCGTATTCTTCTCCTTCTTCAGTCTTTCTTCCTTTGTATGCGTCTTAGTTCTCTTATCTTTCATTTTTTTTTTATCTGATGCACCGATTAACTCCTTCATTTTATGCCCATCATCATCATCATCATCATCATCATCATCATCATCATCATCATCATCGTCGTCGACACCACCACCAACAGCAACGACAACAACACTTCTTCTTCTTCTTCTTCTTCTTCTTCTTCTTCTTCTTCTTCTTCTTCAGTTCCCTTCTGCCTGACGATACATTCTTTTCATTTTATATTTCACATATTATTCCTAATCGTTATCATTTATCTTCGGGTTTTTTTTTTCCATTCCGTCAACGTCTTAGTTTCTCTTCATGTAATTCCATAATCCTGCCCCCCCCCCGTCATCTTCGCCCATTCTTTATCTCTTAGCCTCCAAATTCTAGCAAGGAACGTGTCAGTCAACACCACCCAGGGTCTGGAATGCCACTGATTTGCTGAAGCCGTTTCACGTCTGTCATCCGGGTATATCACTCTGTAAGCAACTCTATTGAGTTGCTAGTCATTTTCAGGCGTCTGACACAAGGAGAGAAGGAAGGGGTAACAAAGAGAGAGTTGGGGGGGACTAGTAAAGACACAGAGGCACGGACAAAAATAGATTCATGGACGAATATGTATAGAGAGAAGACAAGAAAGAAAACGCAAACTACAGAAAGAGGAAAATGTATAAACGCACATTATATACATGCATACACATCGGTTTTCATCCGGAAAAAGAGGCTGCTAAAAAGTCGAAATTAAAAATATTGGTCATCTGTTTTTCAACTGTTTTATTAATGCTCATGCGTGAATTGTTCACGAGACAGATTCGTTATGTTAAGAATAAGTATTTTTAAAAATCGTGTCAAGGTTTTGGTTTCGATCTCCGCACGAGTATTTCTTCTTTTTTTTTTTTTTTTTACTTAAATGAAGTAAACTGTTGCATGGACATGTCCCAGGTTCTGTATCAATTAAAATATAAATATAATATTTATTCTTTTTTTTACGACCGAGAAACGCCGGGCAGCCTGCTAATATATATATATATATATATATATATATATATATATATATATATATATATATATATATATATATATATTTAAAACATATTTTAGTCATCGACATACAGACCTGTTTCGTTGTTTCACAACTCATCAGTGCCGCTAGACTAACACCTCTCCCAAGCCGAGGATCGAACCTAGAACCGTCGTGATGACAGTCGGCAGTCCTACCCCTTGACTACGGTATCGGTGGCCGAAATTAACCTGTCCGAACGATTATTTAAATAAACATTCGTCTGCTACTCGTAGAGGGCTCAAACGTTTGTTTGTAAACAAATCGCGAGCTTCGCATTATTTCAGCTAAATTAAGTAGCGAGTAAGATAATTTACGAGAGTGCTCTACCAAAGAGGGGAGCTTTATAAAATATATTTTAGTCATCGACATACAGACCTGTTTCGTTGTTTCACAACTCATCAGTGCCGCTAGACTAACACCTCTCCCAAGCCGAGGATCGAACCTAGAACCGTCGTGATGACAGTCGGCAGTCCTACCCCTTGACTACGGTATCGGTGGCCGAAATTAACCTGTCCGAACGATTATTTAAATAAACATTCGTCTGCTACTCGTAGAGGGCTCAAACGTTTGTTTGTAAACAAATCGCGAGCTTCGCATTATTTCAGCTAAATTAAGTAGCGAGTAAGATAATTTACGAGAGTGCTCTACCAAAGAGGGGAGCTTTATAAAATATATTTTAGTCATCGACATACAGACCTGTTTCGTTGTTTCACAACTCATCAGTGCCGCTAGGGCGCTAGACTAACACCTCTCCCAAGCCGAGGATCGAACCTAGAACCGTCGTGATGACAGTCGGCAGTCCTACCCCTTGACTACGGTATCGGTGGCCGAAATTAACCTGTCCGAACGATTATTTAAATAAACATTCGTCTGCTACTCGTAGAGGGCTCAAACGTTTGTTTGTAAACAAATCGCGAGCTTCGCATATTTATATATATATATATATATATATATATATATATATATATATTTATATATATATATATATATATATATATATATATATATATATATATATAGTAATTTATAAAATATATATGGCGATTAAGCTACACTGAATATTCGGCGTTTCATCCACTCTAGGACTCCTCAGGCTTATATATTACTAACTAGCTCTACCTACGTATTGAGCACTTTTGAAGTAAATACTTAAAGTTTACGCATAAATCTATACTTTCGTATATTAATTTTATGTGAGTAAATTAAGTAGTCATATATGTATATATATATATATATATATATATATATATATATATATATATATATATATATATATATATATATATATATATATATATATAACACAAAAGAGAGATATACTAAGACAGAGGTTGCGAAAATGGCCTAGGGACAAGAATGCTGACTTCCGTACTGTCTATTTTTTTTTTTAGAAAGGAGCCACTACTTATCGAAGTCCTAATGCTATTGGAGGGTAAGTGTTATTAAATGTACATTGGTCATCGAGACAACAATGTATTGATGATTGTTACTGGTGGGAATCGTTGTATCAGAATCGGGAATTAAGCACGGAATCGGTCATTGTATTGGAATCGGGAAAAATGCTGTAATAGTCCCATCACTAGATTCCCATCGTCCCATCGCTAGATTTGTAATAAAATCTCCAGATCTAGCGGTAAGACCACTAAAATTACAACACCGCTCATAAGGCTTAAAACGAAACAGCGACGGCCGAATGAATCATCGAGTATACAGACGTACAAGCGACGTATAAACAGTCGGCTTATTTGTAAAAGCGACTGTTACATTTTTGTTTGTGTTTGCGAGAGAACTTTTATTGTTAAAAAACAAAAAATGAGGCCGACCGAGAAACGCCTTTCAAAATTTTCTGTGCACTGTGGGGGCTTCTCTTTTTCTTCCTTCCCTTTTTTTTTTTTTTTTTTTTTTTGAGGAGGGCCATTTTTTTTTTTTTTTTGAGGAGGGCCATTTTTTTTTTTTTTTTTAGTATTTTGTGTTTTTTTTTTTTTTTTTTTCATTATTCAGACGATGTTAGGACGAAATTCGAGACAGACGGAGGAGGCTGCTTCTTTTGGGGTAGAAATAAAAAAAAATAACAAAGAGAAGAAGAAGAAGAAGAAGAAGAAGAAGAAGAAGAAGAAGAAGAAGAAGAAGAAGAAGAAGAAGAAGAAGAAGAAAGTCCACTTCATTTCCCCCCCTCTTTCATCTAAAGTTGCCATTGCGGACATTTATCTCGGCTGTGTAAATCAACATAGACTAAAGATTACGACGCCCCCTCTCTTTTCTACTTTTTTTTTTTTTTTTCTTAGAAAAAATTATAGTCTGGCCTCAAGTAATAAATAAACAGAAATAGAAACGAAATCTTTTTAGACGTGTTTTGTTTTGTTGTCTTTTTTGGGCTAAAAAAAAGTCTCCAAAATATCTTATTCTTATTGTAAAATCTACTTATTTTAATTTTTTGCTTAACTTTATGATGTTTGAATTTGTGTTAGAGGATATCAACGATAAATTGTGCGTATGACATTTTTGGTGCAGAGGGGATAAATAAATAAGTAAAAGAATTTAAAACAGATAAAAAAAAGGAAGTCTACAAAATATATATATATATACAGCCACCCACACACACACACACACACACACACATATATATATATATATATATATATATATATATATATATAATTTATTCATACAATCATTGATGGCTACATATGTGCATACATATTTCTGTAATCACCCGTATTGGGTTGATTCCGTCTTCAGGCCAAGAATTATCCTCGATAACTGGTCAGTTATCGAGGATAATTCTTGGCGGGTAATCAACGCGGGTGATTACAGAAACATGTATGCACATATGTAGCCATCAATGTTTGCATAAATAAATTTAATATACCTGCTCTGTTTACTCATTGAGCACTTTTTGGTAGACACATGTTGTTTTATTGGATGTACTTCTAGGAAACTAAACTCTACTGCCATAATATATATATATAGGCACCGCCAAAACTGGGGGGGGGGCAGGTAATTACTTTTTGACGGACCGTCTTTTTAAAAATCTACCAAAAATCAGGTAATTGTCCAATCAATACGAATTTTTCAGCCATTATTACGAGAAGAATGAACTTTATAACAGTGTACTTATTTTTCATAAACGATATCTATCTATCTATCTATATATATATATATATATATATATATATATATATATATATATATATATACATATATATATATTTGCTTACACCCCCCCCTTGTTTTGAGGGGGTCCCAAATATGCTTAAAATAATCATCTGAAACTGAACAAAACATATTGTCTTTTTGTAAGGGACAGGATTATAGATTTAAAAAAAAAAAAAACTTGTTTACATACCTTATTTTTACGTCTGAATATCAAATTCGATTGTGTTTAATTATTCCGCTTTTGAGTTTTGAAGTGTGAAATTCAGTGAATCTGTTTAGCAAAATAATTCATTTAAGTTAAGCAAAACAAAAAAGAATTTTTTTTAAATATTTATACGAAAAAAGCCATTTTAAAATCTTTGATAAATAGATTAACAATTTTTTTAGCGAGCCGAATAATGCATGACCATTATTAAACAGGGAATGCTTTGAAGAATCGATACAAAAAAATCGATAAATATTGTGCCCTTTGTGTTAAAAATATCATCATTTTTTTCGATCCCGTTTGAAAATGCTTTCCGCCTTTCGACTACGATGGACCAAACGCGCTGAAATAATTTTTTTTTATTCTGCTTTAAATCCCCCCCCCATTTTGGGGAGCGTGACCCCCTCACACATACACATTGAAAACCAAAGTCATACAAATGGTCACCCCTCTGGTACTGGCCAGCCTAAGCGTTAATAATACATTGAAATTTTCGTCACTGAAAAATAATTTTTTTTTGGCCTGTTTGGTCTTCCATAGTTTGCTTTTTATCGCGTACAAATGTAAACATTGTCTCAAATCGACGCGAAGTAACTGGTTTCCTATATGAATAAGTGGAATTATTTGAAATCCAGGTACTTATAATATTTTTGCATATTCTCATAGAAAATGACCCTAAATCTTAAACAAGAAAATAAATAAATTAATTCTTTCAAAAAACCTTCTTTTTTTTTAAACAATTTATATACGTGTTTTGTGCAAGACAAAGAATGTCAATTGTTAAATTTTGGGGAAATTTTAACATTTAAAATTTAATTAAAAATAGTAGAAAAAGTTTGACATTATTCTGCTTTCTATATGATAAAATTCAGGGTTTTATCTTTCTGGGAAAAAAGGTTACTTGGAAATAATGGATTTTAATGAATGTAATTTCGTTTTAAAAATCAACCACAACTTGATTTTCCGGCCAGTTTTGGCGGTGTTTATATATATATATATATATATATATATATATATATATATATATATATATATATATATATATATATATATATATATATATATCTTAGTGGCCTGGCAAGACCACATGGGAGACAACCGAAGCAGCAAAACATAAGCTGGCCTGCAGGACACTATATATACAAATGTAAACAAATTTGAGCATGTTTTATTGGTTTAAAATATAGGGTTTTTTGACATAAAATTTTAATCATTTATATAGAATTTATAGAGAAAGATATTTATACCACTTTTTGGAGGAATTTTATAAGTTCTAAATCTCAGCAACTGGGTACGTGCAAATTGAATGCCGATGCTCAAAATAAAAAGAAAAAACATTTTGACTTAAAAATTCACCAAAATCAGGAAATATATTGAACCCATTATTTTTGTTTAAATCTTAATGAAAATGTATTATTTAGGTTAAACAAAAAAAACTTCACTGAAGTTTTGTTTTTCACGGCGAGCTTGGTAAGCTATGCCTAAATGACCAGAAAACGTATCGAGTCGCAGAAATTAGGAACTCGCAATTTCTGGGAAATTTTTTATAGTGTGGAAAGCCACAGAGATAAACGCATATAGTTGTTGTGTGTCCTCTTGTAAAGAAGCACTGGCACTCGAACCTGAAACCTGTCCGATACGGAAAATAATACGAAAATAAGAAGATAAATGCAAATTTAGGCTTTATCGGGGGTTCAAACTGGCAGCATAAAAAGTTTATCATGTTCCATGGGAGTTATATTATCTCGTTCACGTAAAGCTGTTGTTAAGAGGACGAAAGGAGAAATAAGACGGCTGCTTGGGGAAGAAGCGAGCAAGTTTTAGAAGAGAAAAAGCCTCTCAAAGTTAACTGTTCTTCTGTCTCTGTTTGGAGAATAAGCCGCCGTTTCGTTGAATACGAACACAACTTATTTTTTTACTCATCTTCACTCCAAACAAGCAAATTACCACATGGACGTAAGGGGCTACTAATTGGGACCATGCCTTCGAAATATTAAGATGATGGTTTACGTTACATTTGATCATCTGCATATCAATACAGTTACAGAAGCAGGTAGCAGTAAGGGATTTCCAAAGTTTAACTGTTCTAAGAGAGAAGCTATTAGTTTAGAAAGCTTTCTGGCATTTAGGGACCTCCACAGTGAAAAGATGTGATTTTGCTGCTAAGCGGGGTTTTCAGGGATGTATACGTTAAGGGGATACAAGTGTAACGAGTTCATCAGAACACATTCCATTAAATTACTCGTAAAACAGGGACAGAGATGTACCAGTGTGGCGATGGGACAGGGGTTGGAGCCTAGTTGATAAAGTCCGACCTATTAGAGTTGAGACTCTATCCAAGAGGGTGAGACTAGCGCTAGATGCACCAACCCAGATGTGGCAACAATGCTCCATGCATGGGCGAACGGTGGCCTTGTAGATGTACAGGATAGTCTCATGTGTAAGTAGTTTTATAGCACGTTAGAGGGAGCCCACCTTCTTTACAGCAGCCTTCGCATTGTCCTCAGTGTATTTGTTCCAGTTCACATTTCCTGTGAATGTTAAACAGAGGAAGAACTTTCAGGCAGGGAGTTATTTGTCATGGATATCGGTGATTGGGCAGGCTTCTTGTAATTATTAAAGGAGAGCAGCTTAGTTTTAATAGCATTAAATGTTACCATCCATTTACGGCTACATCCCAATACGGCCTGGGGGTCATTTTCTAAGGATTCAGCCATTTTCTTATATTTGTGTACATCCATTCTTCCCTCATGCATGTTATAGAGCGTTGTATCATCAGCACATATACCTATCTTGGACACAATGTTATCGGGGAGCTCATTAATGAATATCGAGAATAATAGTGGTACAAGGATCGACCCATGAGACACTCCCACATTAATGTTATGCTGCTTGGATGAAAGTCCATCAATACCAACTTGGGTGATCCTATTTTCGTAGAAGAATCTAATTATATTTAGTATTCGTCCAGTTATACCGTATGGTTTAATTTTCATTAGCAGCCCTTCATGCCAGACTTTGTTAAAGGCCTTTGATATATCGAGAGCTACAGCTCTGACTTTACCCGTATCATCCAGTGCATGGTATATGCGTTGAGAGATGACTGTTAAAATATTTGCAATAGAACTACATTGCTTGACTGATTAGTGTCTCAAAGATTTTAGCGAATAGGGGAAGCGACTGATAGGGCCATAATTGAGAGGGTCGATCCTTTAGATGCCATCTTCCAGTTTATAAAGGAAGTAGGATTCAGCAAGGTATTTGTTGTAGAGTTTGGAAAGTACAGGGGCTAGCTCAGCTGCGCATTTCTTACTTATTATAGCAGAGATGAGATCAGGCCCACACACCTTAGAGGTGTCCAAGTTTTTTATGATATCACGGACATGAGAAGGAGTGATTTTCAGATCATCAATTGTGACTTCCGTCCGTATAGGTGAATTTGGGAAGGAGTTGTTTGTTTGCTCTAAGGTAGAGTTGGAGCCGAATCGCCGGGCGAGCAGTTCCGCCTTCTCGGTTGCCGGGCATGTATCTTTCTAGTTGTTGGATACTTGAGGAATTACTGATTTCCCTTTATTCACAACACTATTATAATTTTTCCAGAAATAACGAGTTCCTATCTTCTGTGATTTTATGCTTTCCCTGGCTATTTCAGTAAATGACCAATCGCATATACATATTGTCGCAGCATCAATTTCTATCAATTGACATTACGCATTAATAATGTTGGGCAAAGTGTGAGACATTGATAAAGAGTCCTTGGGTAAGCCCCAGCTCCCTACATTTGGGTGCCTTTTACAAGATCTCTCTTGACCATTTGAGGATATTAGTAAAATTTAAAAAACGGTGTTATGGAAAACATAGTGACTTCAGAGCGTGTTGTTAATCAGAGTTGAGTTACAGATTTCACAGAGGCTTTAAAAAGGTTAAACCAATCAGAAATTTTTTGAACCCGAAGCAGTGGACTTTGTTTCTCTCTTTGTTTCTCTCCGTTCCTTGTTGCTTAATATTAATTTCTCTTTTTTCTATATGTCTATCTATCTATCTATCTATCTATATCTCTCTCCCTCTCTGTAGTTTTCATTATCATTAGTGCATAAAGAAAATTAGTTGCTATTGGGACACTGAATGAATTTATACATGTGTGTGTGTGTGTGTGTGTGTGTGTGTGTGTGTGTGTGTGTGTGTGTGTGTGTGTGTGTGTGTGTGTGTGTGTGTGTGTGTTTGCAACCTTCAATTCCAGCAATAAAATCCTTTCCTGGAGAATTAATTCTCAGGATAAAATTAATGACATCTAATGATGTCGCGAACTCGAAGAGCAGATCTGTCACTTAGACGTAACAGACGTCATATCAACCCCTTGATTAAGCTGATGTGTTTATCGTTTTATCATGTTTAACTCTTGGAAAGCTGGTGTGTCATGCTGAGGACATAACGTCTCTTCTAGAAACGTTCCCAAGACACCGGCTGACCAATTTACATTTCACTGGTAACCAATCAGGTTACGAAACTATGCAGCTAAATTACCTGCCACGTTTGCGATGAAGTATTATAATGTACATGATGAGCATAGATAAATCAACTGAAGAAAATTAGAGCATACCACGGCAAAAGCGTCGCGAAAAACGGCAACAACCAAATTTGAAACATGTCATTATTTTACCCAGCTCCAATCTCCGGTTCCATCCTCTTAAACATTTACTGCAAGAACTCAGATCCCCCGTGTACCTTAAGTCTAACGAAATGTCAACAAATATTTTTCTTTTTCTTTTTGAGAATTCCCAATTGTAAAACACGGTCCTATGGAACTGCTTCCCTACACTCTTAAAAGCTAACTTTAATCGTAGTTATGGTTTTCATACTAATTCGAGGATAGTTCTACGAAATTCAGTATAACAAAGTATGCGCCATTCCGTGTAGTTGTAGGAGAACTACCGTCTTTACCTACTCTCTTTTAGAGGATGTTAGTTTATTGGTAATTGCATGAGGTGCCCTTACCGAGAATGTTGACAGGGACAGTTTAGATTTTTGTTTTAAAGCGTTCTTCCTTCTTGACATTAGTTTTTCAGTTTTCAGTCCTCTACTTTTCAACCTTGTATCACATATTCCCTCGGGTTCGAATACTTGTCGAGCTGTCCTCTTAAGTAATTAAATCTTGCCAATTCCAATCATTGTTTTCAATCCTTTCGTAGTATTATTCATCATATAATTGACGATCTCATCAACACTTATCCTCAAGTAACTTTTGACCTGAATGGTGATATTAAAAATAATTCAGATTGCAATATCATAATAATAGCTTAATTTATTATTCATATCAGTTCATTATAAATACTTGCCCAGCCATCATCTTAAGTAATCAATTCCAATCACTATTTTCAATCCTCTCATAGTGTTGTTCATCATCCAATTAATATTTTTTTTTTTATTCTCGACTGACTTTTGGTCTTGGTACGTAGTGACACGTTTATATGAATAATGGCTCATGTCGTAATTATTGTCACATAATTGCTTGCAATGTTGCGCTTTGATTAACGATTAAAGTTACGGTGTTTCACGGCGTCATTTTGCGCTTGACGAGGCAAAGTAGCTTTTACGAGCGGCAAATATGACGCTAATTTACCAGGCGACTTGCTTTTTTATCGTTTAATTATGAGGTTATCGACCACAGAACGCGTGCGTTTGCCTATACAATCAAATATGGCGGCTCGGGGTTGCCTTAACGTTTGCCATTCATCTCGTCTGACTTTTAATTGAAAGGTGGGCGTCATTGCCCTTCGGGAGATAGACTTGGTCTATCAACACTGCGATGGCGATTAAGACGAGGGGTCAGTTGCTTGACGTATAAACAAGTAAAGCGCTGCTGGTAGGGTAGGAACTTCTTTTATGATTAACACATTGTGTCAACGATTTTTTTTTTAAATAAGACATTTCCCTTTTTCAAGTGAAATGCCACCCGATTCCATTTAAGGGTTGTGTGTAATTGCATTGCATCTTGTTCATTTCCTTTTTTTCTATCTGTCGTTGTAATTTTTATTTTCGTTCGCAACATCGTGGCCCTTCACAAGAAAGTTACGATTGAACCAAGGTAACTAACGAACAGACTGGGAAAATTAAAACTAAAATTAAAAATGTACAATCTATCTGTCATTTTTAGTTCACCTTTGTTTGTCAATTCATTATGAAGAGACTGACACCTGAGCAGGCTGTGTAACTTGCAAAAGATACTACAAATTTTCTGGGAGAAACATTTGATGGACGAATAATTTCACGAAAGAAACCTGCCAACTGGACACCTCGTTCGTGCCATTTAACACCATTATATTATTTTCTTTAAAGATACATGAAATCCCATGTCTACACTTAGAAACTTACACAATAGACCACTTGAGAGATAATATTCGACGTGTTATTGCCGAAATACAGCTTAATTTAATGCGTACGGTTAGTGAAAATTGGACCTCTAGATAAGGCAATATACGTGCGAGCTATATGCTCGAAATTGGATTTAAATTATTTATATCAAAAATAATTCTTTGGAATAAATGACATATTTGTATGATAAAAATATTTTTCTGTGATTTATTTCAGTTAAAATTTATCCACCTCGAAAAAAAACCCACCATTTATAATAACTTTTTATTCTCAAATATGAGTCCCATCCAACGAAAAATGAATATTACTATAAATCCTTTAATAGTATTAACGCACTCCTTTTTATTAATGGAAATCGCTCTAGAGAAGACATGAAGCCACTTTATATACGGAGCTAACAAAAACAAAAGAGGATTATCGCAAAGACAGGAAATTCCTAATTTTGAAAAGACCAAGTGCATGCGTAATTTCTCAGCATTGCGTTTAAATGCAGGAGCGCGAGTTCGCGCGTACCAAGATGGCCACCAGCAACAACATTAGAAATGATATTGCTTGATACCCGGAAAAGTACTTATTTGCGGAAAATTTAAATGCAGTATTCATTTTCAGCATACCCTAAAACATTTAAGAATAGTCTTTTAAAAAGGAAATGTTAATGTGGAAACCAGGTAAAAATTTGTCTTTTTTATCTGCTTTGGAAAAAAAATTATAAATAAGTAAAATGTGTTTTTATTTTTTTATTTTCGTGGAAAAATATACCGAATAAGCCTTATGAAAATATCATCCGTTTATTATCAAAAGAAAATTATATATACAAGAACCCAAGTTTGCCCAGCTGGGCAAACTTGGGTCCTTGTACCGGAAAAATATCCAGTAAATAAAACGTTGTTTATTAAATCGTTATTTATATATTTATTTATTTATTTATTTATTTATTTTGCCTTTTCAAACATGGATATAAGTATCACTAAAACATCCGCTGGATCATAAGCTTCATTTCGGTAACTTACTTGCCTGGGTAGGTTGCCGGTAGGCTGAGATAAACCGCGTCAAACACCCACACCCACAGACAGACATCAGGAAAATTTATAATAAGATATATATTTTTATATATATTTCATTGAATGCTATTATATACATAAAAAGTATACCTATGGACATGTATGTTTCTAGCTAAAGTCAGCATCAGCGTAGGTTAGGATCGAACTCATGACAATAGTACGCACAGTTCGATACTGAACAAATGAGTCACGACGAATCATCAGCAGAATGCGTGATTTATCACGTTTAAATTTAAGATTTGTTGTTGGCGTTTCTTAGCTCTTCTTGTTATTCATATCTCTATCTCTATAATTATATCAATGCAACTTTGTCTGCGTGTGTGAGTTCGTTCCTTATAGACTCCGAAACGGCTGAACAAATTTTCTTTAAATTTTAAAGAATATTAATGCATAAGTCTGGGAGTGATCTGTTAAGCTTTGTCCCAGAATATCCCCGATAATTACCGATAATCGATCATCGAAACCGTTATTTAAATTTATCATCGGTAAAGTCATTTTTTCCATCTTGTCGCTTAGCAACAGTGATAGAACAACGGGCCGTGAAAATTATATTGTGGGTAAGTTGATAGCGTACTTTTATATTTTTTGTTTTTTGCATAACGAGGTCTGTAGGTGCAAACTCTGCACGTAAATTTCTTAATTTTATCTCATTAACTGCAAAGAATTTTATAAGACTTGAAAATTTATGTTTTTTTCGGCAGTGCAAACGTAAATTATGTTTCTGTTTTTGAGCGTCCATTGAACAAGCATCTGATCCTGAAGAAAATGTAAAACAGTCTACACACATATTTAGTGAAAATGTGATTTACAGATTTCTTATATGTCGGTTTAGCAAAGCATAGGCCCCAACAAACAAGTACAAGTAGTATGCCCGGAAACATAAAGTACGTAATTTTTTGACACAGTTGACTAATTGTAGAATTATACAGCGATAATCACACAAATTCTTACAACGAATAGATAGTCGACGTTGATCCTGTGGTTTATTTCGCATACGGTTCAAGAAATCATGGCCCCCAAAACCTCACAAAAGTAGTAGGTTTTCAGCTGGAAGAATAGCTGCTAAGGGAAATTGGATTGTTGTTGGCACATTATTTTTATTATTAAATATTATTACGTACATAAAAGGTATGCCAATGGACATGCAAGTTTCTAATCTATTTCTATATATTTTTAGAGCAATTCTGCTTAGATAGCTTAATGTTATTATAGAGCAATTTTGACAAACTTATGTGAAAACTGTAATCGCCTTATCAGTTACATGTAATAATTTATTTCATAAGACGTTAAGTAGAATCTTCATACAAAACTGTAAATTTGATTTCACATTTAAAAAAAATCAATATATCATACGTTTAAATGCGTTTCGAATTTGTTTCAAAAGATATTTTTAATTCATAATACTGTTTGTATCCATTTTCAAAACATAATTTTCTCTTGATATTTTTTTTTCCATGAAAATTAAATAAAGAACATTTTACTTATTTATCGATTTTGTTTCCCAAAGCAGATAAAAAAAGAGGTAAATTTTTACCTGCTTCCCACCTTAACATTTTCTTTTTAAAAGACGACTTTTAAATGTTTTCGGGTTTAAACTCTCTCTCTCTCTCTCTCTCTCTCTCTCTGTATATATATATATATATATATATATATATATATATATATATAATTATATTTTAAAAACAATATGTGTGCCGCTCCTTATATGGGGGTACCAGGTTGGTTAAAGGGAAAATTATTCCCAACTCGCATTTAGGTAAAAATGCACTTACGTAAATAAATGAATCAGAAAAACAAAAAACATCTATCGATCGATATATATATATATATATATATATATATATATATATATATATATATATATATATATATATATATATATACACACACACACAAATATGTATGTACATATATTAATCTGTATTGTGGACTAACTGGGGTGCAATTTTACAGTATATATATATATATATATATATATATATATATATATATATATATATTCTATGAAGGCGGACATACATCTCTATTGAGCTTATCATTTGTAACAATTGTGACTATTTTATTAGGAATATATATATATATATATATATATATATATATATATATATATATATTTTTAACATACATTTTTATATACTTCTCAAATGAATGTATAGTTTGATATGTACATTTGATTCGTTATGTGTTAAACAATAAGTCATACATTAATTTTCTAATGGTTTGACCCAGGTTTTTCAAGAAGTATAGATCAGCTATGTCTTGAGAAAGTTCTTTTTCTTTTTTTTTTCTTCTTTTTGTATTTTTTGTATTTTATTTTAAATAACTTTTAAACTAGGAAATGTAATCGAGAATCCGGCTGATTCTATAAGAATTGAAGCTATCATATTGAGCCACGACAATGCCTCTATTCAACAACTGCCGATTCTGCGATTTCTTTCCGGAAATAATTGCAATAATTTTGCTGAATTAGTTTCCTTTTTAACACACGTGTTCATTTACCTCCCTCCCCCTCTCTCTATGTTTTGTTTTCGCTTTCTCCACTCTAATCTTTTCTTTTTTTATCTTCATCACGTTTCACTGTCTCTTTCATTTTTCATCCTCCTTGACATCTACATTTTCCCTCTTTTACTCCATCTTTTTATTTCACATTCCGCAGACTCCTTTAACGACTCTCCAACTTCTCCGCATTTAACACATTTTTATACCTCATCATTTATCCACTCCTTTTCCTCACACTTTTTATTTTTCTCCTCTTTCTCTTTCTTATTTTTTATCTGCTACTTTCCCTTCTCTTTCTTTGTCTACTTCTCCTCCTCCACCTCCTTATACATTCCCATTGCTTCTTCTTTATCTCCTATCACTTCCTACTTCTTCTTCTTCTTCTTCTTCTTCTTCTTATTCTTCTTCTTCTTTATCGCCTATCCCTTGCTTCTTCTTCTTCTTCTTCTTCTTCTTCTTTTCCCCGTCAGAGTTTTTTTATTCCTTTTTTAATCTAATCAAATATCCTCCTTAATTGGAAATCATCCTAGATGTCGATGACCAATGATATCGCTTATAAGATAAGTGTGGACCATACAGCTAAATAATATATGAGGTTTAAACATTATCCATTCCTTCCAAGTATATTTTCTCCTTCTATAATTATATATATACTAACATTTAAGCTCGGCATTGTCCGGGTGTTTGGAGGTATATGTTGAGCAAAAAAAAACGGTCAATTTTTTTAACTTTGACCCCTATTATGACCCCTAAAAATTTATTATTTTAGGTTCAAATCAAGTTATTAACTTAGAGCCATGTCCAAAGAACCTATATCTAAAATTTCAAATGTTTAGACCCAACATTGGTGGAGGAGTTTGGTAGAGTTCTCAAAGGACAAATCGTTAAACTTTGACCCCTTAACAACCAAATATCTGTCTGAAAACGAGCTACAAAGATTTTTTCAAATCTCAGTACTCTGTATATCAAAGTTCGAGTCTGTAGACTTAAAATTAACAGAGTTATTGCGTAGGGAAATATACACAGACACACACCTACACACACACACGTTCACTTTTATATATATACTAGCAGTTCCGCCCGGCTTTGCTCGGGCTCTATGTACTGTTCATAAGGTTATGTTCATATGTATATATTAAAAAGTGTGAATATGTAAAGTAATGCCTTTCTGTATAATAGTCTCCCTTAACTACCATAGAGAAAAGACAGACAGACATTTTCACTTTTTCACACACGCACACACACACACACACACACACACACACACACACACACACACACATATATAACTCTTGGTTCGTTCGTAATTAATAGTCTAAATAACTAAATAAATGATTGCTTCGACATTTTGGTATAATATCTTTACTGTACCCATGCGTGTTTTTATATATCTCTTTTTAATTATAACATTATACTTAATTTTTCTATAATAAATAGATGGTTTTCTTTGTACCGAAAGGCCATTTTTTTTTATTTATGAACAATTATTTATTACCGCTTGCCGTCACGTGACTAGTATTTCAAATTTATCGGTTTTCGCGCTAGATCTGGAGATTTCGTTTGCAATCTAGCAGGGAATTCTAGAAAATCTGGAGATATTTTGCACGCACACACCCGCAATTTAAGATTAAAAAATAAAGAAAGCGCTTGAAAATACTTTAAAACATAAAATAAACTCATTCATGTAAGTAAAAAAGTAGCATTTATTGCCTTTGGTAACAATTATTTATTGATTATTTGTTTTGTTTTTCACCTTTTTTTTCGTCTATCTATCCTTAAATCTCGCTATAAAATCGATTTTTCCAAGTACATTTTAGGGGGTGGTATTCCAACCTCCGTAGTTTAGTTTCAAATACGATCTAAGCAACCCCGATTAGTCCAAAATTCTAAAAAGCAAGAAACAACAGCAAAAAAAATTATACCAAACACAGTATAATTTATTTATCTACCAACCTAAATACTTTTAACATGCTTAAACTAAGTTTTTTTTGTTTTTTTTTATTTTTCTAGTTTTCAAATATGTTGTTCAAAGTGGATTTTACACACTGAATAAAAATATAAATAAATGTCCGCTTATCGCTTAAGGAGTAAGGAGGCTTAATTTCTCGAAGGTTGTAAACAAATGACAAGGTGTATCAGAATTTTTGTAGGAATTTTTGACACGCCTACCACGAAACTGCGAATAAAATATAAAAAACTCGTAATTTCTCTTTTAAAAGTGGGTTGTTTATTTTCTTTATGGATTATACTTCCAAAATAAACTATTAAAGTTGTATAAAAAGTAATAGAAATATTATTTTTTTATTTTTAAAAAACAGTAATGAAATTAATTGAATTTTACGAGCTCAGTATTTTCAATTTTTAAACTTTAAAAATCTATCAAAATTTTTCTATTGATTCAAATTTTAGACAAACGGTTTTTTTTAATTCAAGCCCCCACCATTTTCACATGCCTATTAACAAGTAAATAATTAATTTACTCACCAAAGTTTTATATATCACAAATTGAAGATAAAATAAATAATATATTCAAATTTAAAACAAAAAAGTAGTGTTTTTTAGAAATTTACATGTAAAATCCGAAGTTTAAAAGCTTTTTTTTTCTTAAAAAAAAACACGTTGTTTGTTTTTTTTTGTTGTTTTTTTTTTAATGAACCCTTGGTCCTTGCTCCTTTAATTGAAAAAAAAATTAGAGTTTTAATTATATTTTTTCGCGTAGTTATAAGCTTGGAAAGACAGGGGGCCGAATTAATTAACGCCTTCCATTTTGAAATGTCTATTAAAAAGTAAATAATTAATTTACTCTCCAAAGTTTTATATATCACAAATTGAAGATAAAAGATCAATAAATAATATATTCAAATTTAAAACAAAAACAAGTAGTGTTTTTTAGAAATTTACCTGTAAAGTCTGAAGTTTAAAACCATTTTTTAAACGTTGTTTGTTTTGTTTTTGTTTTGTTTTTTGTTTTTTTGTTTTTAAATGAAACCTTTGTTCTTGCTCCTTTAATTGAAAAAAAAAATAGGGCTTGAATTATATTTTTCGAGGAGTTATAAGCTTGGAAAATGGGGTAGAATTATTCAATATTTTTCACGAAATTTCTGACACACCTTACAAATGACTTATCTACCACTAACCCTAAGTTCGAGTTGCACTCCCAAATTTAGAGTTAGTGATAGTCATAGATTTTTTATACAATTTTCACAGAGTGAAATCGCCAATGGTTAAATGACATACAACCAGTTAATTGTTGGAAAGACAACTTTTAATAAAAGAAATGAAATAAAAATAACTTAAACACAGTTTCAGCACGTATAAAAGATACTTAAATTTTACTGCATTTTGTATCAGGTATTTTTGCTATTGTTCACAATTTCTCGAATATTAATTATTTTACACAAATGATTGTGTTGTTCCTACTTACTTGCCCCCCCCCAGAGCCGTCATTCATGATTTTACTTATTTTTACTAATTTTTAGATGTTTATTTTATTTAATTGTCAGCATGAACCCACTTTTTAAGATGCAGCATATGCTAACACTTCAGCGAAGTTTACTGTATTTATTTTTTAGCAAACATTAATAGCAGAAAGTTTTCCACTTTATTTATTTTTTTGCATAATTAATGATGGAAGTATGTTTTCTGTTTTTCTTAACATCTGTTGAAAAAAAATTTTTTACAGTGTCTTGAAAAAAAATCAAATTTTTCTCTACTTTCACCTAACTATTTACAATGTTCATATAAAGCATTCATCTGTTCTTTTTATAATAAAAATTCCGTTTTCAAAAAGAAACGTTTACTGCCAAATTTCTTTTTAAAAAAATTCAAGTTTTCCTGAAAAAAAACTTTCACCTAACAATTTATGGTAAAAAATTATTTTTTAGGGGGGAAAAACAACTTTTATTGATAAAAAAATTGCAAAAAATAATAAAAGTAAATAAACGAACAAAATGCAATTTTTCTTGAGGAATGTGTTCCATTTTAACAAACTGAGTCACAGCAACGCGTGGTCGGGTACAGCTAGTATGTATATATATATATATATATATATATATATATATATATATATATATAAAGATAGATAGATAGATATATAGATAGATAGATAGATAGATAGACAGATAGATAGATAGATAGATAGATAGATAAATAAATAGACTAGATACAATATATAGTAATGATTTAAAAAGTATTAAAAAAGACTCATGCGCCATCACGGAGAATCAAAGCCAAAACGTTAACATGTTAACTGCAAGGCTAAAAATTAAAACATGAACCAATGCATTCGTAATGCCGGCGTTTGACCTTCACCTGACAAATTTCATTTTTTTTAAATTTTCACACTTTTGCACCGATTTTTTCGGGCTAAAACACAAATATAAAGGTTTGCATGGATTCAAATACCTTATATATGAAGTTTCATGTCTGTAGACCAAAAACTCTAGGAGGAGTTTGGTAGGTAAAATTTGTTAACCAAAAATATATACGCATACATAAATATATATGGAAACAATTTTTTTTTACTATAAACTTTTTCCGCAAATATTATGCAAGTATAAATCATGTAGAATATCTGCATGAATATAATTACATGTAATAATTAACTAAAGATGATTATTCCATTAGAAAAACGAAGTAACTAATAGGGAATTAACTAAAATGAATATATAAAAGAATATGCAAATTAGCTAGATATTTTGCTAGTGAATGCAATTCCACAACCCATATATAAGGAAATTGTATTTTCTTATAAAATAAATAGAAAAAAAGGTTTTTAATATGAATATCAATACACACAAACGAAGAACGAATTTATAGGAGTATAGAATATAATAGACTAGCATTTAAGCCCGGCGTTGCCCGGGTGTTTGGATGTGTATGTTGAGCAACAATAAAAAAGAAGTGGTAGTAGGAAGGCAGGCTCGAACCCGTACCGCGAAGGAGGGAAAGAACGGGCAAAAACAAAACTGACGTCTTTGCGGTTACGACCACCGCCAAACCTGAAGTGACGTATGTTTAAATTAAGGCTAGACAATCAAAAGGAGAGGATAACTTTAAAAAATATCGGCATAAAAAGCGACCCCCCCTGTAAAAAAAGTGCCTAGTTGAAGTTGAAGATATTATCGTGTTTAGCCAATTTTTCCATATTTGTCGTATGAAAGGTCGAAATTTAAAATGATACTTTGTCGAAATTTAAAATGATACTTTGTCGAAATTTAAAATGATACTTTGTCGATACTTTTTAAGCACACATGCAAACACACATACATACATACATACATACATACATTTATATATTGGTAACTGAGAAGTTTCGACCCAAGCCGATGAAAAAGCTTGCCCTATCTCTGAATACCCTTTATGTAAAATTTCAAATGTTTAGACCAGAAATTGTCTGAGTAATTTGGTAGAGACCGCAGAGGTAAAATTTCTTTAACTTTGACCTTTATTATGACCCCTTAAAATTTATTGTTTTGGGCTCAAATCAAGTTATTAAGTTAGATCCATGTCCAAGGAACCTACATCTAAAATTTCAATGTTTAGATCAAAAATTGTCGGAGGAGTTTGGTAGAGTTCTCAAAGGTCAAATTTGACCTCTTCACAACCAAATTTCTAGCCGAAACCCGATCACAAAGATTTTCCCAAATCTCAGTACCATGCTTATCAAATTTCGAGTCTTTAGGCTTAAAATTGAGAAAGTTATTACGTAGGAGAATGTGCACACATACACACGCACACAGACACACAGACCACTGATACACAGACACGTTCACTTTTATAGATCTACTAGCATTTCAACCCGGCATTGCCCGGGATTTTGGATGTGTCTGCTGAGTAAAAAAGAAAGAAAAAAAATGTGGTAGTAGGAAGGCAGGCTCGAACCCGTACGCGAAGGAGGAAAAGAACAGGAAAAAGAACCGGACGTCTATGCTGTTACGACCACCACCAAAGCGGAAACGGCATATGTAAAAATTAAGGCAAGACAATCGAAAGGAGAGGATGACTTTTAAAAATATCGGTGAAAAAAGTGACCCCCCTCCTGTAGAAAAGTACCCAGTTGAAGGTGAAAATATTATTTTTAGTCAATTTTTCGATATTTGTCGTCTCAATGGGCGAATTTTAAAACGATACTGATCTTGAGAAAATCCATCGCCTCTGTCAAAAGTTTTAGGCAGACATGAAAACATACATACATTTCTTTCGTGCCAAGGTGGTCATCACTTATCAAGGCCCGGAAGCCACTCAGGGATAAGGGTTATTGTAAGTACAGTACGTTAGTGTGGAGATTTAAAGTGTCTACTTAAGGGGGCGGTCCATCAAGAATTTGTTTACGTTGGACTTGAAGACACACAAGTTGTAGTCAGGAGGGAAGCAGGCAGACGGAACAGAGTTCCACAGGCGTCCAGTTCTCAGAAAGAAGCTTTGTTCATGGAATCTACGTTTTGATTTAGGCATAGATAGAGAGTGGAGAAAGTTTTTGACAGTGGATTCAGCTAGACGGGTGTTTTTTTGTAAAAGATTGGCGAGGGAGGACCAGAGATTGGAGTTCAGACGAGCACCTGTCATGGAAATAACGATAAAACAAAGATAGGCTTGCAACGTCTCTTCTGTGGGAGAGAGGTTGCAGGGAAGAGAAAAGGACATTCTCCACTAAGCCACGAAGTCTATTTTGTACTCTGTCAAGGCAGGATAGGCTGTTTTTAGCAGCTCCTGCCAAGATATGGCAGCAGTATTCCATCCTTGGACGTACTTGGCTTTTATATAGAGAATTGCATCAGTCGTGAGATATTTTCTGGAGCGGTAGAAGGATCCCACCATCTTTCCCACAACCTTGGCAACAGATTTGATGTACGTGTTCCATTTCAGATCAGGAGTGAAGGTCAAGCCCAGAAGCTTGTCAAAACATGGGGCTTCTCCTAGACGAGAGCCATCCATTTCAATTTATGCAAGATGGGGGATCAGAGCGTTGATGATGCAAAGATAGGAGTTTGGTTTTAGAAGCATTAAAGGTAACCAGCCACGTCTTCCCCACTGAACCACTCGTTCGAGATCAGAGGAGAGAGAATCAGAGAGAGCTTTGTCATTTACAGCCTTTGATGTGTTGCGGTAGATGGTCGTGTCATCAGCATAGATGTCAACGAATGATTTAAGTATGTATTTAGGGAGATCATTGATATAGATCAGGAAGAGAGTTGGGCCCAGGATGGACCCTTGAGGGACTCCAGCATTAATACTGCAGGCCTCTGATTTTTGTCCATCAACCACTACTCTTATGAGCCTATCAGTAATATATAATATAATAGTGAAAATATTTCCAGTTATACCGTATCTGGAGATCTTGTGAAGTAGGCCTATATGCCATACCTTGTCGAAGGCCTTTGATATGTCAAGAGCAATTGCCCTGGAAAAAATTCCTTTATCAAGAGATTCACTAATCCTATGAGATATAACCGTTAGCACATCTGCGGTAGGTGTTGCAGAACGGAAAACATATTGCGTGTCACTAAGAAGGTTATTTCTGCTGAGGTGGTTGACTATTTCTCTATTTAATATGGATTCCAACAACTCACTCATGACACACAGGAGACTTATTGGTCTGTTCTGAGAGGGAGATGACTTATCACCTGAGTTCTGAAATACAGGGCATACTGATGAGGTTTTCCGGTGTGTTGGAAAGCACTTTTCCTTAAGGCAACGTTTAAACAGTTTCGTAAGTATGGGAGCAAGTTCTGATTGAAGCTTTTTTAACACTATAATTGGGATGCCGTCCGGGACAGTAGCTTTACTGGAATCAAGGTTCTTGATTAGCTTGGCGACCTCATGCACAGATATTTGTATGTTACCTAGCGTGTTTTATGTTATAGGAGGAAATATGGGGAGTTGATGGCCTTCATCGCATAGAGTAGAATTAGCTGCAAAGTTCTTGGCAAATAGTTTGGCCTTGTCTGAAGCTGACGAGATGACCTCTGGTCCATTGATAATGGTTGGGATAGAACGCACACTTCTGTTCAGGATCTGATTTGTTATTTGCCAAAACTGGTGGGAACCAAGCCACTGATCAGCTACTTTGGATTTAACAGACTGAGCATATAGCTCTCTTGCATGCTTTATTACTCTTTTACAGTGATTGCTGGCGTTCCTGAAAGCAGCTTTAGTCTCAGTTCATCTATTGCGTTGATAGCTATGGAAAAAGTGATTTCTGTGCGCGATGGCAGCAGCACATTCAGGGGAGAACCATGGCTGGCTGTTAGGTTTTTGTTGGAATTTTTTAAATGGTATGGATCGTCTATGCCTACAATTAACCATTCGGTCAGGTCTGATACTATAGAGGACACATCCTTTTTAAACATGGAATGCAGAGGTAGATCAGATATAAATATACGGAAGCTATCCCAGTCAGCCATGGAGTATCGGTATACAGTACGGTGGAGGGGTACGTCTGGGGACTTATTACATTTCATTTTTATCTTAACTGATACGACGGAGTGGTCGGAGGATCCTAGATGAGAAAGAACGGAACATGAACATAGCTCAGGGGAAGTTGAGAGAAAAAGGTCTAGGAGGCTTGCATATTGACCTGTAGTATCGGACACACGGGTGGGCTCGCGAAAAATCTGAGTGAGGTCATAAGCAATGGCAAAATCATTACAGAACCTTCCCTCATCGTCCGTCTTATTTGAGTGGGTCAGCCATTCCACGTTATGGACGTCGAAGTCACCACAGACGTGGATGTTAGCCGAGGGGTGTGCAGACAGGATATGGTCTATTTTCTCAGATCGCTCGCTGTTGTGGGGCCGATAGAGGGTAAATATAAATGCAGTGGTGTAAGCAAGTGCAATCCGAAAGCACACATAAGGTAAATTAGGACCTTCTTTAGAGATATCCCTGCCACATGGGAAGCCGTCTTTAATGTAGGTACATATTCCATGCCCATGGCGATCTTGGGGATCAGATTTAGATGTTAAGTTAGAGGATCCGTTAATTATGAACTCATCTAGGGAAGTGGTCGGCCCTATTACAGTTTTGCTTAGAAAGAATATGTCCGGTGTCGTCTCCTATAATTCGGTTTCAACCTCCGATGTTGGAGAAGGAGACATGGTACTAGGGGTCTACGTTGGAAGAAGAGGTTCTAGGTTTATTCGAGTTTTTTTGTTTTTTTTGAGATGTTTCATTTTGAGGTTTTGGGATTTGCAGAACAGGTCGGCATACTTGGTTAGAGCAGTACAGAGAGGGAAAGTAAGAGAGAAAAAGACAGGAATTTTTTGTTGTAGCACATGAAAAGGTAAAGCCGTAACAATTTGATAGGGTATGGCATAAAGGTTTACTTCATAAGATCGCTAGCTATGGTATAGCTGGAAAAGTCTTCTCAATTATTAAATCATTTCTTTCTGATAGGTTCATAAGAGTAGTAGTTGAGGGGCAAAAATCAGAAGCTCACAGTATTAATGCCGGTGTCCCTCAGGGATCCATCCTGGGCCCAACTCTTTTCCTGATCTACATTAATGATCTTCCAAATCATATCCTTACATCATTTGTAGACATTTATGCTGACGACACTACCATTTATGGTACCACATCTAAGACAGTAAACGACCAAGTTCTCTCCAATTCTCTCTCCTCTGATCTTGAGCACGTAGTACAATGGGGAAAGGAGTGGCTGGTTACTTTTAATGCATCTAAAACCAAGCTTCTCTCTTTACATCATCAACATTCTAATCCACATTTGTCATCAATTGAAATGAATGGCTCTCGTCTTCAGGAGGCCTCAAGTTTTGACAAGCTTCTGGGCTTGACCATTACTCCTGATCTTAAATGGAACACGTATATCAAATCTGTTGCCAAGGCCACTGGAAAAATGGTGGGATCTTTCTATCGATCCAGTAGATATCTCACTGCTGATGCTATTCTCTACCTATATAAGAGCCAGGTACGTCCAAGGATGGAATACTGTTGCCACATCTGGGCAGGAGCTGCTAGAAAGGACTTGTCCTGCCTTGATAGAGTTCAAAATAGGCTTCGTAGCCTCGTAGGAGATGTCCTTTTCTCCTCCTTGCAACCTCTATCTCACAGAAGAGATGTTGCGAGTTTGTCTCTGATGTATCGTTATTTTCATGGAAAGTGTTCAACTGAGCTTCAATCTTTGGTCCCCCCTCGCCAAACTTTCACAAGAAACACTCGTCTAGCTGTAAACACTATCAATAATTTCCCCCACTCTTTATCTGTGCCTAAACCTAAACGTAGATTCCATGAACAAAGCTTCTTTCTTAGAACTGCACGCCTGTGGAATTGTCTTCCGTTTTCCTGCTTTCCGGCTGACTACAATATGGTTGTGTTCAAGTCTAAAGTAAATAAGTTCTTGATGAGCCGTTCCATATAAGTTATTAAATTTACCAAATTTTCATTACTAATGATTACTATATTGACCAATTTCTACTGTACACTCTTTAACCCTTATCCTTGAGTGGTCTCTGGGCCTTGATAATGTGGTGATGCCTTTGTAAAAAAAAAAAAAAAAAAAAAAAAAAAAATTACTCACTAGTATGGCATCGAGAGGCCCCACCAGAGACTACTGCATGGTCTAGAGTCCATTCACCAAATGGCAATACAGCAGTTCCAGTACTTTGCGCCTGTTGATAGGACAGCCTCCTTAGTGGTTAATCCAAGGTTCGGGTCCCTGACTATCAGGCGAATAACGTCAGCCTAGACAAAATATTTACCTCCAGCACCCTTACTAGTGACATGGCCACAAGGATAGACATAGAGACAGAAAAATTTCCGACATCTCAGACTACTGTTTACCAAGTACTACCGACCTTTAAAGCAGCTTTTTCTTCACCCTTTGTCAGAAAAATCACTCATTTGCATGAGGACTGAGGGGCAAAAAAGGAGAAGCGAGAGTTACTGGAGCTGCCGATAACACATCCACTGTATTATCTACTCTTCATTAAAAAAATATGGGGGGAATTAGTACAAGGGGGTTATTAATATCTACTTAGTATATGTCCGGTGCTCAATTATCAATTCAGGGCGCTTTTGAAGATAATCTCCCCTCCCATATTAATGGGTGGATGTTTTGGCATTATAAATCTCGAGTTTGAATAATTCAAGCTTCACCTAATAATTAAAATTCAATAATTAACTTTTATCAATTTGTGAAGTCGGCTTAATATTAATTTACATTTGAGTTTAGATAATTATTCAAGATTTTAATTTGAGAGTTTCTTGTTTACGTAGGTGACTTTTTTTACCTTTCCGTTTTACATGTAACAAGACGATATTGGTTAACAACCTATTTGACAAAGATTGCAGAACAGAACAAAACAAAGCAAGACAAGATAGGTAAAATTTAGTTACGAGTTTTTAAGTCAAAGCTGTAATAAGAAAACAGTTAGCGGCAATTAGTACAAATTAGGTTCAAAAGTTGGAAACATTTTTTTTAACCTTAGCTGAAGAGTCTGGAAACAGCGACCTACCGTTTATTAGTGTCATATCGGAAGTGGGAACCTAGCAGACTCATTCTAGCTACATAAGGATATGGTGGACGGCGTTGTGTGTGTAATTTGGAGACGGGGTGGGGTTGGGGGTGGGGATAATTCTTTTATTTATTTTTTATTTTATTTCTTATTATATATTGGTAACTAAAAGTTTTCGACCCAAACTGATTAAAACGCTTGCCTTATCTCTGAATACGCTTTATGTCAAATTTCAAAATTTTAGACCAGAAATTGTCTGAGTAATTTGGTAGAGACCATAGAGGTCATTTTTTTTAAACTTTAACCCCTATTATGATCCCTTTAAAACTTTAACCCTATTATGATTTATTGTTTTGGGTTCAAATCAAGTTATTAAGTTAGATCCATGACCAAGGAATCTATATCTAAAATTTCAAGTGTTTAGACCCCAAATTATCGGAGGGGTTTGGTAGAGTTCTCAAAGGTCTAATCGTTGAACTTTGACCCCTTAACAATCAAATTTCTGGCCAAAAATCGATCACATAGATTTTACCAAATCTCAGTACCCTGTATATCAAATTTTGAGTCTGTAGACTTAAAATTGATAGAGTTATATTGTGTAGTGAAATGTACACACACACACAGACACAAACACACAGACACATACGCAGATACGTTCACTTTTATAGATATACTAGCGTTTCCATGGTGTTTGGAGGTGTATGCTGAGCAAAAAAAAACCCAAAAAAACGGTCAATTTTTTAAACTTTGACCTCTATTTTTACCACTTACCTTTATTGTTTTAGGCGCAAATGAAGTTATTAAGTTAGATCCATGTCCAAGGAACCTATATTTAAAATTTCAAGGTTTAGACCCCAAATTGTCGGAGGAGTTTGGTAGAGTTCTCAAGGGCAAATTGTTGAACTTTGACACTTTAACAGCCAAATCTCTGGCCGAAAACCAATCCCATGGAATCTCCCTAATCTCAGTATTCTGTATATAAAATTTCGAGTCTGTAGACTTAAAATTGACAAAGTTATTGCGTAGGAAAATATACACACACAGACACACAGTTATATAGACACACAGATACGTTCACTTTTATAGATATACTAGCATAGGTGCCCGGCGTTTCTCGGGTGTTTGGAGGTGTATGCTGAGAAAAAAAGGTCAATTTTTTTAACTTTGACCCGTATTATGACCCCTTAAAATTTATTGATTTGGGCTCAAATCAAGTTATTAAGTTAGATCCATGCCCAAGAAACCAATATCTAAAATTTCAAGTGTTTAGACGAAAAATTGTCGGAGGAGTTTGGTAGAGTTCTCAAAGGCCACCATTCGCCCATGTATGGAGTACTGTTGTCATATTTTAGCTGGTTCATCTGCTCGCTCCTGGACAGTGTTCAAAAGAGAGTCGCCAACCTGATAGGTCCTAAACTGTCATCTAAGCTTCAGCCTCTGTCCCATCGACGAAATGTTGCATCCCTCTGCCTGTTCTACAAGTATTTTTTTATGGCTAATGCTCTGACGAACTACAAGAACTTGTGTCCCCTCGACATAAATACCCCCGACAAACCCGACAAGCAACTACATCCCACTCCTACAAAGTAGAGATCCCTAGGTGTAAGAAAGCCTTCTACTTCAATAGTTTCTTCTCCAGAACTGCTAGACTTTGGAACTCCCTTCTTGGATTCTGTTTTCCCAACTATACTAACATGCAGAAATTCAAGTGTAATGTGAACAGACATCTAACTACTTATCTCCTTTCATAACATCCCTGCAACTTATGTCCCCAGTAGTAGCCCCCTACTTCAAAGTGGCACTGTGCTTTGTTTGGGGTAAAAATTGAAAACATTCCTCGTTTCTAGCTATGATTCAAACTAATGGCAGACTTCACGAACAAATTTTCTTTCCTAGGACTGCCAGCCTGTGGAACTCTATATCGCGAGGGTGCTTTTCAGTTAACTACAACATGGTCGTTTCCAAGTACAATGTAAACAAATTCTTGTTGAGCCGGTATATTAAACAATCAAATTCTACCTAATTTCCACCACTATCTTATAGTTACAACAACTTGATACTAATTAATCCTTGTCTTCGATCGACCTTCTGGCCTTGAAAAATGATGACTTCCATGTAAAAAATCAAGAAAGAGGAAGAGAGAGAGAGAGAGAGAGAGAGAGAGAGAGAGAGAGAGAGAGAGTGAACGACGACGACGACAACGACGACGACGACAAATAATAGAATTATTCCTGGTGTTTTGTCCTTTTGATTGTTTGCTGCTGTGCTGAATATCTAAGCTGTGTGTATCGAGAAATCATTTTGACAAACCTGTACACCTGAGGACAAATGCAAAAATAATAAAATAATAATAAAACCTATCCAAAGGTTATGTGAATAAAAATTATGAACCTGACAGAGGCAATTACTATAAAGAAACAACAAACTTCATCAGTTGTCCAGAAAGAAAAAATGAGTTAACAGAATATATGTGTAAAGTTATTTTCGGCAAACGATTACACAGGTGGAATCAAAGCCAGGCCAATCCAGTGAAAGGAGAATGATCGAATAAATCGCCCTTGGCGTGTGGCTAAAATGACAATACCGTTTCAAAAGGGCGTTGCAGGTGTTCACAACTGGTTATATAACAACCGAACAGGTTATCGTTGTCAATTGGCGATTTGAGCCAGAGAAGAACCAACCGGTTAAATTTCTGCGCGTGCATCTTCATCCTACCAATCAACCATCAATCACTGTCACCAACAATGAAGATATATTGTTATAATTTCATATATCAGTGTCGTCATACTTTTAAACACATCAGAAATACAACAGCTAGTCCGATAATAAGCAGTTACGTGGGACAAAACAAAACGCTCGAAGAAAAATGAGCCGAGGTAAAACGCAAACAAAATATTAAAAGGTTGAGGTGTTTTATTCAAATGGCGTGAACCTCCAAAATTACTTTGTCCTTCGCTTGTTGGAAGCTTGACTCTTGTAAATTTGCTAATTATCGCAAGTTCTGCTTTTGTGTTTTTTTCTCACTCGACTTATCGAATTACAGGTGACATTTGGAATCTTGATTGGCAAACAGTCGTTTTATAAAACAAACAACCTTGTTTGGAAACCAACAACATTCATCGCCGGTTTAAACAAACTGACCGATCAAGTTAAAAACTAATTCCATTGTAAATCTCCTCGATTATGAAAGTAAACGTACGTGTTTCCGGCTCGATTCAATAATCATGTAGACACATTTTTTATGAGCAAAGTGGAGGTAATATCTTGATAATAACTGATGATAATAAGACAGAAATAATAAATAATCTATTATATAAATATCAGCTTTCTGTTTAAATGTATGTATGTATGAATGCATGCCTAAAACTTCCCACAGAGGCGACGGATTTTCACAAGATCGGTATCGTTTTGAAGCTCAACTATGCGGATGACAAATATTAAAAAAATGGCTAAAAACATTAATTTCTTCACCCTCAACTTGGCACTTTTCTACAAGGAGAGGTTGCTTTTTTGCCGATAGTTTCGAAAGTCATCCCTTCTGTTGGATTGGTTCGCCTTAATTAAAACCTTCCTCACTTCCGGTTTGGCGATGGACGCAACAACAAAGACGTCACGTTTTTTTAACGTTCTTTTCCTCCTTGGAAGTACGGGTTCGAGCCTGCCTGCTTACTACCATTTTTTTCTCTAAACACCCGGGCAACGCCGGGAACCCAGGCTAGTCCCATATAAAAAAATTTATGAGTAAAGGGAAGGTTTCATCTTAATTAGCTGACTTCACCCGCTCACTATCGCTTGTTAGTTTGATTGATATCTACTGTTTCTGCATACATATGAGGTGCCTTCAATAAGTTTCCAGACTTTATTCATTACGGCATTTAAAATTGGTGTAGACTCTTGACAATTCAGTATGTTATTGCTATACATCTTATAAGATGACTGACCAATGTTTCAAATGAACAACTATAGCAGGAATTGGAATGCACCCTAGTGAGGCCTCATATTCACAGCTGGTGAATTTCAAAATTGCAATTTGGGCATGAGAACACTTTAGATGAACGGCATGCAATAAAATCATGTTTTAAACTTGAAAATAATGCCATGAAAACGTATGGAATGCTTCAGACTGCTTTTGGACCATCTTGCATGAATTGAGTATCAGTTTTTGAATGTCATAAGAGATTCAAGAATGGCAGGGAGTCTGTGAGGGATGATGAGAGGTGTGGGAGGAGTAAGTAAGTCAGAACACCAGAGTTGATTGGCTAAATAAAGAATTTGATGGATAAGGACCATCGTGTGTCTATGAAGACAATAGGTGCACAGTTTGATGTCAGTGTGGGAACTGTACACATAATTATTTGCGAGAACTAAAGCTGCAGAAGCTTCATGCAAAGATTGTTCTAAGGGTTCTCAGAAAAAAAAATCAGAAAGAAAGACATTGCCATGATCAAGATGGGCATCAAGACAGGTTCTTACTCTCTCTGTAGTCCAGACCTTGCTCCTTGTGAGATTTGGTTACTCCCTAAGCTCAAGGAAAACCTTAAAGGCTGTCTTTATGAGACAATTGATGAGATGAAAGAGATTGTGACGAAGGTCTTTGACACGATCACACAAGAGGACTTCCATAGGGCCTTCCAGAAATTGTTGGAACGATGCAACAAGTGCACTGCAGCCGGAGGAGATTACTTCGAAGAAGATCAGGGTTCCATGTGTGTAGTATCAATAATAGTGCCAATACGAAAACGTCTGGAAACATATTGAAGGTACCTTATGCAACTGAATTTGCCAAGCACTTTATCCACTACGCCTCGGGTCCTTGCAGACCTATTACTTAGGATTTCTAACCAGTCACGGTCAACGGAACGAGAGCATGTTTCCCCGTGGATTAAATCGTATTTACTTTCCCGCTATGTATGAAAAAGCATAATTGATCATACTGTAGTTAGAAATAGCATTGTCCATAACATATATGCTAAAATAGCATTGTTTTTACGCATAAGATATTGTATCGGGGGGGGGGCGATCATTAAGTTTTAGGGAGAAGTTCATTGGTTTTTCAGAATGTGTTCATGTCAGTTTTGGGGGGAGGGTGTTTTAAGGTGATTTGTAAGGGGGGGAGATATTTGTGGGATGAGCGGGATTTACAGAAATATTTTAAGTGAAAAGATTTTCAGTTTTTATAATCAATTCTGCGAAAAAGGAAAGACATTTTCATACGGTAAACAAAACAAAAGAATGAGTTAAGAAGGCATTCACAAAAGAGATAATTCATAATATAAAATGGAAGTTTACAGCAATAGGAAAAACATAGAATGTTCGTGAATATTTTAGAGTTCTTGTAAAAATAATGGGGTTCATTAGTTGAGACATTGGAGGAAATCTAGATCGATTAATTAGGAGCCATAAGTGTCAGGAGCCAGGAAAGTTGTATTTAACACTTCTCTGCTCAAGTAAATAACTTATAATTCATTGAGAGTTGTTTATAAGAGTTAATGCTCATCTGTTTATCATATTAGAAAATAGTTCAGTGATAAAGGTTGTGAATATTTCAATGAATAAGGTTTAACAGATTGACAGACGATAATGAGTTGTGTATGTGTATGTGTATGTTTGTTCGTTAATGTTTGTGTGCGCGAGTGGAGAGAAATGTTGCAGAGATGAGCACCCACAGTGGGGCACCAGCGACACCGATCCGTAGATTCGGGTTAACTAGGTTTCACTGGCTTATCGAAGAAAAATCTGGGTTTTAAAGGATTAAGGTAGCTCACAGAAAAAGTTTCAAATAAATTCAGAAAATACTCTGATTGGTCCAAAATATAATTATTTGTTTTTGTTTATGCATTTTTATCTTGTGCGTCAATGTGTTACCATCGACCGCTACAATTGCATTGTCCGACACGCCCAGGTTTTTAAAAAAGTATTGTCTTTTATGTTTAAAAATAATTAAACATAGCATTGTTTGTCAAACTGGGATCAATAATAACATTGCCCGTCACGCTTAAATTATTTAAAAAGTATTTTTCTCAGTTTGTCACACCAGTTTTCGAAAATATCATTTTCGGGTGTGGTCGTACATCTGTATATCTGTCTGTTCTGTTGTCAGTGCGTCGCCGTGTCTCACTTATATTTAAAATTGTCATCCTCATTGTCTATCACGGTAAAGCTTGGCGTATTATTTTTTATCGCTGAGTGTGCACGTTGCATGAGAACATATGAAGCCTATCAGTACGTGTGAATTTCCAGGAGCGCTTCCGGCATTATGACGTAATCTACTTGTTTTGTCGTTAAATACGTCATTAAACGATGTTTTAATGTCGTTATCTTTAGTTGTGGCTGTAAGTGTCTTACGTATACGTGTATATGACATCTGGGGCGTAATGTCTGACACATTCGTGCGGTCATTTACTGCGGTTTAAACGGATGCACTTTACTGGAAATTTAGGAGAATCGCGTTACCGCCAGTATTTGCTTCTTCTCTGTCGTTGAACACTGACACATTTACGTCAGATCAAGAAAGCCGATAGTGTTTCTCGGTTTATTCTTACAAAGCCATAAAAAAATAGTGGAATCTTTATTTGGTACTAGTGCATCCTATGAACCAAACGTAACTCAGCGTTCGCTCGATTTCCCCCGGAACATGACGTCATCAGCCGGATTATGCCGAGCGTCGCCGATGAAATCATAACAACGCTACGTGAAAGAAAATAGCAAAATGTTAAATATAGAAACATCAAAAAGAAAAAAAAGAAAGAAAAAGAAAACCCTACCGTAATATTTTATTTTTTTTAACTATGGTGAAGAAAAAGTTACCTTAACTATGGTGAAGAAAAGATTATAAGTGTCATTTTATTTATTTATTTATTGCAAAATAAATAATTTTAAGGAAATGTTTTCAAGAAAAAGTTAAAAGGAAGAAGTTTTTTGTGTTTTTTTAAACAATTTTATTGTTTTTAAAAAAATGTGATAATTTAATATTTTTAAGAATGATAAGTGGAAAAGAACTTTCTTTTGTTTTCAAGTATTTTTGTTTGTTTGTTTGTTTATGAAGGAAAATTGGAACATATTTTTAAGTCTCACTTGCTTTTAAGGTGTATCCGAGTTATGGTTAGGGTATTTTTGTCACGTATTTTTTCAAGTGTTTTGTTGGTAAAAAAAGTTAAATCAAAAGTAGATGGGTTAGGGTTTTTGCCAAGATTTAGCTAAAAAGGTCCAGTCCGAATTGCTGACCACCGTTTGCTAGACTGCACTTATAGCCGCATGCTGCACATTGTATTGTTTTTACCAGTAGTTTCTGCTGTTGACAAAAGTCAATTATGGCGTCTGATTTATTGGTCCAAGGCAGTCAAATTAATATTTTGCTCTTGTCTTACTGACTGACTTACATGTAAGAAATGGTGTTTTTTTTTTTGTTTTTTTTTCATTTTTTTTTTAATTTCCTCTTCCAATATTTATCCAATTTCTCGTCTGCTGCTTGGGAGTAGCAATCGTGCGCACGCGCGTCGAGTTGGAACTGGGCGCGCGGCGTTGTGATTGGCTGATCACGGTGTTACGTAGGACAGCAGCTAAATCCGAGCTGTTGACGTCATGTGCCGGGGAAAGCTGAGCGAACGTTCAGTTACGTTTGGTTCAAAGAAAGCGCAAAGCAAAACGGTAAGCTTAAACACGCTAACACCCATACACACACAAGCACACATACATAAAAACGCACACACACACACGCACACACACACACATGGGTACACGTTCTACTGCTCCGCTCCTGCTCACACACCTCAAAATTAGAACTGGCTTTCATTACGCCCCTCTTTTTCAAAAATAAAAAAAAGGATCCACTACAATCCTTTTTTTTTTTTAATAAAGGAGTAGCTCTTTTTAGTACTTCATAGGGGAAATATATCTTATTTCATAAACTTTCTATTTTGCCAATAAGTGGTTAATGTCGTTATGAGCGTTAAATGAAGTTTGTTTTGTTTTTGTTTTTGTTTTTTTTGTTTTTTGTTTCATGTTATATCAACCACTTTTGTGTTATTTAATGTCGAATCCAGTAATTATGGCAAAAAGGTTTTATGCTTCAAGTTTTTCATATTTTCAAATATTTATTCATGGAGTTTGGTTTGGTTGTTTTGTTTTACGGCATATCATCATTTTCGGGTTGTTTAATGACGAACCCAGTAATTTTGGGGAAAAAAATTTTTTTTGATGCTTCAAGTTGTTTATGTTTGTAAATATTTATTTGGTTTAGTTGTTTCGTAAAGGAACATTGTTGTTTTTTGTTTTTGACTTTGCAAAACATGATTGAGTTTTGCAAATGGAAAAGAAAAACAATTACGTTAAAGTTTGGTTAATTGTAAGCCAGGGAGCCAGTATCTTCGAACAGTCTGATCTAATAGCACCAGGTTATCGTTAAAAGGAAAATACGACATGATCGCGTTAACATACCGATTCTCGTTAGATCACCGAAGTTAAGCAACGTTGAGCCTGCTAAGTACCAGATGGGTGACCATTTGGGAATTCTAGGCGCTGTATGTGTTCTCCGCTTATCTCGGCATTTGTTTCCAGCCGTCTTTTTGTTTCCAGCCGTCTTGTACACACACTTCACTTGCCACTGGTATTCAACGATGCCGACTCAGGAAAGGTGTGGTTGAAGATTGCGCACCTCCTGCCACAAAAATTTCACACGCAGGCACCCCTACGGTGGGTACCCATAGTCTATCAAAGACTGATGGAACTCTTTAAGTGTTAAAGGATCCCATCAACATCAGACATCAAGTTTAAAACCGTAAGAAAATACCTGACAAAATTTCGCTAATATTTTTTCGATTTACTTAAATTTAATTTTGTTTTTAAGACAATGAAGTCATTCGAATCTTATGTTCGAATGCATATTTTCAAATTTCCCAGTTGAAATACTGTGTATTTGCAATAGTTTGCCGATGGTGTATAGAATGCTTATATTAGAAGTGATTTCTCATACTTTATCGATTAGTTATGTCTGGTTTTCGCAACAGTTGCAGGACAAAGTACTCCACCTTGTTGTTTTAACGATATCAAAAACATAAAATTATGTACAAAAATAAATACTCAGCAACCTCCTAATCGACTTTAAGTTAAGCAGTTCTATTCTCTTTGTTCTTTCGAGTCTTCCCATCTTCATCTCTCTTAGTGCCGATCTGAATTCCATTCAAATGTGTTAACAAAAGATTCTTGTGGCCTTTATTAGATTTAATAGTTTATTTTGTTTATTTGAAAATAACTTCCGGACCATCATATATATGAGTTGGCTTATTTTTTCTTTGTATTTGTGAATTTGTTGCTAATTCTGTGTATGCTGTGCAGTGGAATAATGGTTCCAATAAAAATAAGTAAAGATAGAAAAATACCTTTCTGTAATCTCATCTCCAGTAAGTGCTCTCCTTCAGCTATCAGTTCTAGTTGGCATTGTTCCATTGTTTTCTTCATAAAGTTAGTAATTTTTTATCTATCTTTTACATCCTTAATCATTCAATTATCCATGTTGAGAGAGTTGTGCAATAGATTTTTAATAATCTATTAATTACGGTCTTTATACGAGTGTCACAAAGTCGTTTGTCGGGGACAGTTTTTTGGTGTGTCCGTATCGTGGAGTGTTTCTGAAAAAAAAACAACCCCAAAACTCTTACATCATGGACATGGCAACCAACTCCGTAAGTGACATTCATAGAAAACAGAATGTCCGTTACATCAAGGATGGGTCAAGAGATTGGTATGTCATCAGCTACGCATGTTGGTGGTTTTTTCCTTAGAGTATTTTGTCGGCGCCATTACTGGCAGGACCGCTGTGCTGCAATGAAGCCTGTATGAAATAAGCGAACAAGACATCTTTATATATATATATATATATATATATATATATATATATATATATATATATATATATATATATATATACACACAATATAATTCTTTAATTTTAACACTTAAGGGGCATTTTCTTTAAGAATTCGAGATTCATTTTCAACAAAGTTGAGAGTCCAACTTACGCCCGCCATGATGGGGGTTTAAACTTCTTTTTGCGGCGATCTTTGGCGATCTTTGACGAACTTTGACGATCTTTGACGATCTTTGACGAATGATCTTTGACGATCAGACGATGATTGACGATTGACGAACTGACGATCTTTGACGATCTTTGACGATTTTTAACGATCTGACGAACTTCAAGCTCCGACTAGGAGAGTTGAGGCACGGGTTCTGATTTTGACTGCTGCGTCTGTATCCGACGACGATCACATCCAAACTGAATTTCCGTGATCGAAATAGAGTGAAGGAGAGAGAGAGAGAGAGAGAGAGAGAGAGAGAGAGAGAGAGAGAGAGAGAGAAAGAGAGCAATGAGAGAATGAAAAAGAAGGAGAGAGGAAAAGGTAGATAGATACATATTAAAAAAAAACAAAGACACTGGAATATTGACGCTGTTTAACAAACGCTGGCGTCAGCGAAGTAAGTCTGATCATTTTGCATCTGTCAACCCGATTGCTATGACATGGCCGAGATTTTATAAGCATCTCCGCTCAGATCAAATTTGGTTGACACTTTGAAGTCGTCAGGTTTACATTAGCACATATTAAATTCGAATACAAGACGCGTACGCTATACGACACCCAAATATGGGGAAAGGGCTGCTTACCATTGTGCCACATAATTTAATAAGTTTAATATGTAATGCCCCTAACCCAACTCCAGTTGTATAACCTAGATTATGTTTAGCATGATGATCATATATCAGGTGCAATAATTTACAGCGTTGAACGATAAACTTGTCGCCCTAGAAAAGATTACATGGCTCCATTTCCGTTTGATGAAAACCTGTTTTCTCTATTTTGTTGCGGACCATCTACTAGTTCATGTACGAATCTGAAGAACGATAGAAGCCTTTTATCGTGTCTGGAAGTCAAACTTAACCCAATCAAGTAAATAGGGTCACGTGATACAACAACTATACCTTCACAAATTAATTTTCAACTTTATTTCATAACACGACTCCTAATATGATTGATAATTATTGTTACGGATTAACCTTTTCAATATATTATTAATCGTAATTTTCATTCTTTTTTTCTCTTTTTCTTTTTACAAAGGAGTCACCACTTATCAATGCCCGAAGGCCACTCGAGGATAAGGGTTAACGGGTATACATTAGTTATGGAATTATATCGTGGTAATCATACGTAGTGGAGATTTTGTAAATTGGATTTAGTCAGTCTTTTTCTTTTACTTATTTATTGATAATAAATAAATAATAATTTACTTATTTTTAATTATTTAAGTCTTAATAAACACACGGACTAAATTGTCTTTCTTAAAAATGTGTGTACTAAATTACTTTCTATAGTTGTTTTTAGAAAAGCATTGTTACTTACGCACTTATGTTACCGCGCTATTAATATATGTCTAGATTAAGTTCAGGAAATTTTTGCCATTACTAACTAGCAGAGCATTACCGTTGTCGAACAATGTAAGAGTCTATCGGGCATGTGTATGAAGTATGATTATGTAAGAAAGTGAAACCCTGCGTGAAGGTTAGGGACATGCGTTGCATGGAGAGAAACGATATAAAAATGATGGATGTGTAATGCGAGTCTTAAAAATGGACTTAGATCAGATGACATCAGAGGAAGATTAAATTTAGACTTGAAATGTGTGCAGAATAGGAGTCTTCGAATTCCTTAGAGCTTTATAAGATATGCAAGGATATAAAACGGCCGTTAAACCGAATATGATGATGAACTAGACATTGGGACGTTTTTTTTTATAAACTTTACGGCAGCCTACGATACGGATAACCATCGACTGCTTCTGCTGAAAGTTGGCAAAATGGCTAAAAACATCCCCCATAGTCCGCATCATCGAATCTCTTCTTAAAATAAATCGATGAATTCACGTAGAGATGTTGGGGGAAAAGAGCTGGTGGTGCAGAATAACGGCCTTTCACAAGGTTAAGTTCTGGCCCTCACACTGTTCAGCATGTTTACAACTGGCATGCCAATATTCTGTAAAACTCGCAGGTTCATTTATGCGGGCATTGCAACCAGATCAAATGACTTCAAAGTCATCGAACATCAATTAATGCAAGTGCTCATACAGTTGTCATCATATTCTGACAAGGTGCATCTCGACCCAAACTCAGGTAAAACTAAAGTGTGTTTATTCAATCTTAAGAACCGGCTAACCCAAAGGATGCTCGACATCACCTGGGGAGATAAAGTACAAGAAAACACCTGATATTTTCTAGACGTGACACTCGACAGGACACTCTTATACAAACCGCACGTTGAGAAGCTCTACAAGAGCTATCGACACGTAATAGCCTGCCTGCGATTCTGGCTAAGAACTCTTGGGGAGGCGAGTCACAGATGCTACGTTTATCGGCTTTAGCACTGTGCTACTCGATTGCAGAATATTGCGCAGCGTTATGAGCTCGTTTCACTTATGCTGCAATGGTCGACGTCGAGCCCAACAAAGTATGCAGGACTATCACCAGCAACTTGAAATCGACCAACCTGTCATTATTCGACAGGATGTCTGGAATCGCCCCGCCGCAGATCCGCCGAGAGGCGATAGCGAAGGCAGAACGTGAGAAGCAGAGCAACGCCGATCGTCATCTTTTATATGGACATTAAGAGGTGCTGCGGCAACTACCATCTTACAGGAGCTTTGCCACTGTCACAGGTTTTGGATGAATAACACTAACGTCGTTCCGCTTGCATTAGTTGAACGAGTCAGTCAAAGACGACAACGAGGCTTATCCAACACTGAAAATTTTTCCAGCAGATTCTGGACGCCTCCAGAAAGAGTGGGTAATACTCAATTGGGTTCGAGTGAAAGTTGTCAAAAACACAGGACAACCTGTGCAAGTGACGCTTGTGTATAGTACGCTCGGTGTCCCTGCGGCGGCGACGTACACACTATCGCACACATTTTCACAGACTGTCCCCTGAGTGAGGCATGCTCCGATGCCTCAGACACTGCTCGGCGACGGATCTCGAGATTGGAACGAAGTACTATGATAACGATGACCAAAAAGAAAATAATCAATTTTCTTAAAACTTAAGGGAACATTTTTTTATATTTATATATATGACGTTTTATTTATTGTTTTACTATTTTCTCTTGCGTCTGAACGGATGTGTTTTTGTAGAGTTTGTCGTATAAAAGAATAGAAGAAAGTGAATCGTCTAGAATGAGTAATAAATATATAAATAAGAAAAGATCAACGCCCGAAACATATTTGGCCTTTTCGTTATAAAGCGCCCTGAAACAGTGTTAAACTGAAGAGGAACGTTATTTAAAGAGATTAAGAATACAAAACGGTAAAACTTATTTTGTGAAAGATAAGTATAATAAAATAGTCGAATATTTCAACATGTATTTTTTTAATTTCTGGACTATTGATGGTTGGTTGTTTGTTTTTGTTTTACGGCATATCAACGTTTTTCAGGTTATTTAATGCCGAATCTAGTTATTTTGAGGAACGTTTTTAATGGAGTATATTTGGTTTTTTTTTTTTAAGTCGGATTCTATTTAACCCATAGTTAGAACCCTAACAGGTACTACCACTCCGGGTCAGAGTGGACCTGGGAGCAATGGCAATTAAAGGGTGGATCCACACTCCCCAAGGCCCGCAAGCTGGGGCCTCACCATCGGATATAGTTTTAGGTCATATCCAGGACCGTTCTGAACTATTGAGGTGAATGATTTAATCCATAAAAAAAATACCACATACAATTTGAGGAAAATCCAGCCACTATGTATTTTACTCAAAAAGTTAAAGAGCTACAAAAACGAGAGTGGCATCATTAAAACGAGCCACCTAATTTTTCTTATACAAAGGCTTGAAGGCCACTCGGAGATAAGGGTTAATGTATGTTGGGACAAGAGTGTAGTACTCGTTACTAGTAGAAATTTGGTATTATTATATTATTTAATACAACGGTTCAATAAGAACTTATTTACGTAGGACTTGAAGACGACAATATTGTAGTCAGCTGGAAAGCAAACCAGCGGAACAGAGTTCCACAGTTTGTGCTCCAGAAGTTATTTTTCTACATAGTCACCACTATTCTCATTGCACTTTTTGCCAACGATGAATGATGACTGTGCATAAGCGTCCAGAGCTCGCTTTATCATATTAGGATCTTCATAAAAATAAGCCTCCTTTTTTTCACTCAAAAATATGAAGAGCTACGAAGACGGGAGTGGTACCATTAAAACGAGCGACCGTTTGTGCCCCAGTATTTATTTTTTCTAAATAATCACCACTATTCTCAATGGACTTTTGTCAGGAATTAAATAACACATTTCTGCTTCTGACGCACGTCCACAACATGGATTGGTTTCTTAGAGTCTGACACCGTAAATATATGCAACAGAAAGATGAAACATTCAGGCTATGAATGCATACGTTCAGTCATCATAACAATGTAGTTTGCAATTCCATCTGATCCATACGGGTGGAATAATTACTTTTGGAAAGTCTCTCGTCTTTTAGTAAAAACTACACTACCTCACAATTATTAACTAATACCAATACAAAAATATACAAGTCGTAAATAGAAAAGTCACGTTTCAGAAAAAAAAAAAAAAAGCATAATATTCATTATACGCCAGAGGGGTTCTACTATACATCGGGTACAATATAATAATCAATAGAGAATTGACCCTATAATAAATACAAAATCTGCATAGATTAATAAGAAATACACAACTAAGTATATTTTACGACACGGGTAATGCCGGGCGGCATGCTAGTAAAATATAACTTTGAAAAAAAAAAAAAGAGGAAAAGAAAAAGCTGTCCACGTAGGAACCGGCCGGGCGTTGTCACGTGTTTGAGAAACTAGTGTTTGCAGCAAGACAAGATGGCGGCTGGAAGAGGAAGACCATATGTTTAAAGAGGTCATCGCGTCCATCAATTCATGCAGAGCTGTTTTGTGTGTGTGTGTGTGTGTGTGTGTGTGTGTGTGTGTGTGTGTGTGTGTGTGTGTGTGTGTGTGTGATGCTGATGCCAAGATGAAATGGCTGACACCAAACACGCACCCACCCCACTGCATGTCTGGAGAAAGTAGTAACGCAAAGAGGAAAGATGGAGATAGGCGGAAAAGAAAAAGAGTAAAAAAACAGTCAGAGAACGGAGTTAGGGTGAGAGAAGGGGAAGATGAGTAGACAGACAGACAGACAGAGAGAGAAAGAAAGAAAGAAAGAAAGAGAGAATGGGGGATGTAGAGAAAGGGCTACAAAATTTGCATTAAGATTAAGGAGAAAAAGAAGTAGGAGTGGTCATTTAGAAAGCAGGATATAATGAAAAAAAATTAAAACACATAAGAAACAAACAAAAGAAAAATAATTTAAAAAATGTTTGCACACATACACAAACGCAAAAAAAAAATCCTTCTAACCAGATTTTCGTTAATATATATATTATTTGTTTTACATAAGCATTTACGTGTTGTTACACATTCATGAGTATGTTTTGGTCAGACAGTTACAAGTAACTCAAAATTTCTACAGGCGAAATTGCTTACACACATATATATATATACATACATCTATATATCTATAAAAGTGAACGTGTCTGTGTGTGTATGTGTGTGTGTTTGTGTGTGTTTGTATGTGTGTCTGTGTGTGTCTCTGCGTGTGTCTGTGTCTGTATACATTTCCCTACGCAATAACTCTGTCAAGTTTTAGTTTACAGGCTCGAAATTTGATATTCAGGGTATTGAGATTTGGGAAAATCTATGTCATCGGTTTTCGGCCAGAAATTTGGCTGTTAAGGCGTCAAAGTTCAACGCTTTAACCTTTGAGAACTCTATCAAACTTCTCTGCCGATTTTGGGTCTAAACACTTGAAATTTTAGATATAGGTTCCTTGCATATGGATCTAACTTAATAACTTGATTTGAGCCCCAAAAAATAAATATTAAGGGGTCATGACAAGGGTCAAAGGTAATTTTTGTTTTGTTTTGTTTTTTTGCTGCTCAGCATACACCTCCAAACACCCGGGCAACGCCAGGCACCCATGCTAGTATATCTATAAAAGTGGAAGTGTCTCTGTATGTGTGTCTGTGTGTGTACATTTCAATACGCAATAACTCTGTCAATTTTAAGTCTATAGGCTCGAAATTTGATATACAGGTTACTGAGATTTGAGAAAATCGAGGTGACCGGATTTCAGCCAGAAATTTGGCGATTAAGGGGTCAAAGTTCAACGATTTGACTTTTTAAAACTCTACCAAACTTCTCCAACAATTTTGGGTATAAACACTTGAAATTTTAGATATAGGTTCCTTGTACATGAATCTAACTTAATAACTTGATTTGAGCCCAAAACAATAAATTTTAAGGGGTCAAATTTTAAAAAATTGACCGCTTTGTTTTTTTGTTTTTGTTTTTTTATCAACATACACCTCCAAATACTCGGGCAAGGCCGGGCACCCATGCTAGTATATCTATAAAATGAACGTTTCTGTGTGTCTGTCTGTTTGTCTGTGTACATTTTCCTACGCAATAACTCTGTCAATTTTAAGTCTACAGACTGGAAATTTGATATACAGCGTACTGAGATTTGGGAATAGCTATGTTATCGGTTTTCGGCCGGAAATTTGTCTGTTAAGGCGTCAAAGTTCAACAATTTAACCTTTGAGAACTCTACCAAACTCCTGCGACGAGTTTGAGTCTATACACTTGAAATTATAGATATAGGTTCCTTGGACATGGATCTAATTAATAACTTGATTTGAGCCCAAAACAATAAATATTGAGGGGTCATAATAGGGGTCAAAGTTAAAAATATTGACCGCTTTTTGTTTTTGTTTCTTTGTTTTTCTTTTTTTGATCAACGTACACCTCCAAATACCCGGGCAACGCCGGGCTGAAATGCTAGTTTTACATAAAGGGTATTCAGAGATAGGGCAAGCTTTTTCATCGGATGGGGTCGAAAAGTTTTAGTTACCAATATATAAATGTATGTATGTATGCATGTATGTTTGCATGTCTGCCTAAAACTTTCGACATAGGAAACAGATTTTACCAAGATCAGTATCAGTGTCTGTGTGTGTGTGTGTGTGTGTGTGTGTGTGTGTGTCTGTCTGTGTACATTTTCCTACGCAATAACTCTGTCAATTTTAAGTCTACAGACTCGAAATTTGATATACCGGGTACTGAGATTTGGGAAAATCTAGGTGATCGGTTTTCGGCCAGAAATTTGTCTGTTAAGGGGTCAAAGTTCAACGATTTGACTTTTGAGAACTCTACCAAACTCCTCCGACAATTTTTGGTCTACACACATTTTGGATATAGGTTCCTTGGACATGGATCTAACTTAATAACTTGATTTGATCCCAAAACAATAAATTTTAAGGGGTCATAATAGGGGTAAAATTAAAAACGACCGTTTTTTTTTTGTTTTTGTTCTTTTCTCAGCATATACCTCCAAACACACGGGCAACGCCGGGCACCCATGCTAGTATATATATATAAGTGAAATTGTATTGTGAATATGACTGTCTGCGTTTGTACATTTCCCTACCAAACTACTCTGTCAATTTTCAGTCTACAGACTCGAGATTTGACATAAGGGGTACTGAGATTTTGGAAAAAATATTTAATCGGTTTTCGGCCATAAATTTGGCTCTCAAAGGATCAAAGTTCAGTGATTTGACCTTTGAAAACTCTACCAAACTCCTCCGCCAATTTTGGGTGTAAACATTTGAAAATTTAGGTGTAGGTTACTCAGATATGGATCAAACTATTTAATTTGATTTGAGACCAAAACCTAAATTGTAAGGGGTTAAAAATTGGGTCACAGTTTTTAAAAATTGTCACCTTTGTGGTCTCTACGAAATTATTCAGCCAATTTTTGGTCTAAACATTTGAAATTTTACAGAAAGTGTATTCAGGCATACGGCAAGCTTTTTAATCGGTTTTTTGGCCACACATTTGGCTCACAAGGGATACAAGTTCAAAAGATTTGACCTTTGCGGTTTCTAGCAATTTTCGGTCTAAACATTTGAAATTTTACATAAAGGGTATTCAGACATGTACAGAGCTTTTTAATCAATTTTTGGGCGAAAATTTGGCTGCTCAGAAGTCAAAGTTGAAAGGGCTGACCTTTGCAGACTCTACAGAACTCCTGCGCCAATTTTGGGTCTAAACACTTCAAATTTTAAATGTAGGTTACCTTGACATGAATCAAACATTTAATATATCTCTCTATATATATACATATGCACATAAAGTTATGAACAGTACAAAGGCTCGAAGAAAGCCGGGCTGAACTGCTAGTATATATATATATATATATATATATATATATATATATATATATATATATATATAATATCATCTGAAAAGGTCTCTCGTTACTTTTGACTAACTAACCGAAACATGCTCATGAATTTGTAGCAACATATAAATGCTTACGTAAATTTTTTTTTTAAATGTGTATCGTGCCTTTCTTCGGTGTTCAACCCTCTTGCACTTACCTCGTTAAAACTTAAAAACTAAAGAAATCGCAGTAGAAACATAAATATTTTACGTTACACCGGCCACAGGAAAAATTCTTCTTTTTAATCTAAAAGAGAAGGAAGACTATCGTCAAGCCAAAATATCAGCTGATGTGATATTTTAAACAAACACAGATGGGATTTCATAAACGACATTATCATTATTATTTTTATATATTTTTATTCTTTATTACGAATTAGTCCTCCGGGAAAATTATTCTTCGTAATATATAATATTCAATAGAGGATTGATTCTATAATAGTACGTACGCAATCTGCATCAATTAAAATATAATGCTGAGGCATATTGTAGTGGAAAAAATTATAGGGAAGACAATGGAAGTAGTCCTGAATCTTTAATGTTCTGCTATGGAAGCTATGAGGACCGAATACTCTTGAAGCTTGAAATACATCTTCTTTTGGTTGAATTTAAATAATATATTGTCCAATTCTGAAAGAAAAAAAAAATCAAGGAAATTTGTCTCGAATCTATGTGCCTGTGCCTAGCGTCCAACTTTCTTGAAAATATCAAATGTTTCCTATTTTGTAGAATTATCATATTCTAAGTATAAAATTCTCCGGGGGAATACAATGTAAGCGATGCATGGTCCCCACGTGCCTCTTCTTTCTCGCATTAACTCGGAGCGGGGTGTGAGGGGTGAAAACGTCAAATACGTATATCCAATTATATCTAAATTTAAACCACATGTATAAAACAATATGAAAAAAATAAAATTCTGTGTATCTTCCGACTATATTAGGATTCGGGAAGGGGAAGGTCATGAAAGCACAGTGTAGAAGACTGTAATGGTATTTCCCATTCAACTTCTATCAACGTCGGGTCTTCCTATTAGTCTTTTATAAAGTACTAGCATGGGTGCCCGGCGTTGCCCGGGTGTTTGGAGGTGTACGCTGAGTAAAAAACAAAAACAAAAAAAAAACGGTCAATTTTTTTAACTTTGACCCCTATTATGACCCCTTAACATTTATTGTTTTGGGCTCAAATCAAGTTATTAAGTTAAATCCATGACCAAGGAATCTATATCTAAAATTTAAAGTGTTTAGACCCAAAATTGTCGGAGGAGTTTGGTAGAGTTCTCAAAGGTCAAATCGTTAAACTTTGACCCCTTAATCGCCAAATTTCTGGCCGAAAACCGATCACATCGATTTTCACAAATTTTATATCAAATTTCTAGTCTGTAGACTAAAAATTGACAGAGTTATTGCGTAGGGAAATGTACACACACAGACACACAGACACACAGACACATAGGCACGTTCACTTTTATAGATATACTAGCAGAGGTGCCCGGCGTTGCTCGGGTGTTTGGAGGTGTATGCTGTGCAAAAAAAGCAAAAAAAACAAAAAACAATGGTTAATTTTTTAAAACTTTGACCCCTATTATGACCCCTTAAAATTTATAGTTTCGGGCTCAAATCACTCTATTAAGTTAGATCCAGGTTCAAGGAACCTATATCTAAAATTTCAAGTGTCTAGACCCAAAATTGTCGGAGGAGTTTGGTAGAGTTCTTAAAGGTTAAATCGTTGAAATTTGACCCCTTAACAGACAAATTTCTGGCTGACACCCGTCACATCGATTTTCCCAAATCGCAGTACCCGGTATTTCAAGTTTCGAGTCTATAGACTAAAAATTGACAGAGTTATTGCGTAGGGAAATGTACACAGTCAGACACACAGACAGACAGACAGACAGACAGACACGTTCACTTTTATAGATATATAGATAGATCCAGCCCTGTATCTTATCCTTCTCTTCCTCCTCGTATCTACCATGGTATTAAATCAGTTCAGGTAACTATATAATACTAAAACTATTTTTCACTCGATAGAATATTATTCAAAATTCGTTGAACTTATCCTTGAACGCAATATAAATTTCAGAAGGGTGCGAGGTTTTAGGGAAATTTCTTAAGAGGTGCAGACAAAAAAAAGGTTGGGAACCACTGTTTTAGATACTGTATAAAATTTGTGATCCAGTCTTAAGGAGTTTTAAGAAGAAATTTTAATTCAGGGAACCTTACTTAATCGCTCTCTACTGATTATAGATAAATCGGATTTTTTTTTTAAATTTAAATATTAAGTATCATTATTATACCCCGCGCGAACAACCATTTATAACTTTCAAAGTTTATGCATGGATCGATATTTCGCCTTTATTTTTTCTGGCTTCTTCAAGATACATTTTACAAAAAAAGCACGAAGTATTTTTGTATATACGGTAGTGGGTAGTAGGAGCAAGAATCCATAAATGCATATGCGTGGATGAGAAAAGTTTTCGAGAGTAGTAAGCCAGAGAACAGGAGGTAGTTCTCCGTAAAGCAGGAAAAGAATGAGTGAAACAGTATTAGATCGCAGAAGGTAGGTATGTGGACGGAGAAAACTGAGATGTTAAATAGAGAACCGGTTGGGGGAAGATGAATAGGATGAAGCGAGGTTTATGTTATTAATTATTAATTAGAGTTGTAAAGAGAACGGTAATGAATCGTATAAGTGAGGTAGGTACATTTAGGTCGGGATCAGACGAGAGTTTAGCCGTGGGCGGTACGAAATACAATTTTCTGGTAATATATTTTTGACACGAGTGTGATTAATTAAAGAAAAAAAAAGAAATCCGGATTGATATTATGTTTTTGCAGTATGCAGTATGCAGTAAGATCTGCCTCTCAATAAGACATCTGTTGTGATGCCTTTTGCGAATTTGATTATTGTGGCTTTAGTAAATGATTATGATGATTATGATGAAAGTAGATGAAGAATGATTGAAATTGAGCATGTGGGAAACAAGAGCATTTTAGTATCACCAAATTGAACGACTCTATTGTGTCCCCAGATACTTTTTCTAAGAGGTGTTGCGTCCCTACAATATAGAAATTGTTGCAATAGCTACTTGGTATATAAAGTGCATATAGCCTTTTACCTCGTGCAGATATTTTTTATGATTGCTGAAAATATTCTTAATGTGGAGAGGCGTGGATATATATATATATATATATATATATATATATATATATATATATAATGTATATATATAAATATATAAATATATATAGATAGATAGATACGTATATATATATATATATATATATATATATATATATATATATATATATATATATATATATATATATATATATATATATATATATATATAACCTTAGTGGTAGAGGTTTACGCTTTTTTCCATGGGGTCTCGATTTCGAATCTCGCTAGATTAAGCCACTCTAGTGAGTCATAGACGATGAAACATGTGTCAGTGGATAATTATATTTAAAAAAAAATAATAATACATATGCTGCTCCCAATTTTAGGGTACCAAATTTGTCAAAGGGAAAATTATTCCCAATTCGCATTTAGGTAAAAATGCACTTTCGCATAACTCATCCAAAAAAAAGGTATCGAAAAAAAAAATTAATATACATATATAATATTTTACTACATTTTTAAAAAACTCAACAAGCTACAAAATCCAACCACTTCACTATAGAGATCTCTAGCTGTCGGACAGCACTTCTTCTTTAATAGTTTCTTCCCTCAAACTGCTACACTTTGGAATTCCCTTTCTGTTTCCTGCTTCCTTGAGTGTACTAACATGCAGAATTTAAATGTAATGTGAACAAACAGCTCGTTCATCACCTCCTATAGTCTCTGGAAGACATAGTTTTAAATAGTAGCCCTTTTACGCCCAAGTAGCAATATGCTTTGTTGGGGTGAGAAAGGGTAAAAATATAAAAGAAAGTCTGAACGAAGTATCGAAAGGAAAAAGAACAAAGAAAGATAGAATAAAAGAAAAGGAAATAGAAAGAAAGAATAAAAGAAAAGGAAATAGAAAGAAAGGATAAAAGAAAAGGAAAAAGAAAAAAAGGAAAGAAAAGGAAAAAGAGAAATGTTTGAGGTTATTAAAAAGTAGCGAAAACAAAAATGCGAATTTAATTAGCAACAGAAAAGAAAGTTGAAAGAAGTGATTAAATTAAATAGGAGAGAGAAAGAGAGGGTAAGAGAGAAATCGCGCGAGAGAGAACGAGAAAGAGAGAGAGAGAGAGAGAGAGAGAGAGAGAGAGAGAGAGCAAACAGAGACAAATAGTCCGAGGGCGGGATATTCTAATTGAGAACAGTTCACTTGCATTGTAAGAAGCATTTGGTGGCCGCCGATTCCCAGAAGAGCCGTGAGAACAGAAGAAAAGAAAAAGTTACACACTTAGGAATTAAAACAGGCACATGTGATTGCGTAAAGATGCGTGAGGCTGGCAAAACAAAAAGGTTAGAAAGATGAAGAAGAGAGAAGATAAGGAAGAGAGAAGAAAACGATGTGGGCGTGAGATTTCAATATCGGCCACTAATGCCTATACACGTAATAAATGGTTCTCTCGGCCTCTCTGTTCAGTCTTGAAAGACAATGTATAATCTTTATAAGAGCAGTGTATATACATATAATTATTTAAAAGAGTAATCTACTGTTTTTAAAATAAAAAATGTATACATATAATTATTTAAAAGAGTAATCTACTGTTTTAAAAATAAAAAATGTATATATATAATTATTTAAAAGAGTAATCTACTGTTTTAAAAATAAACAATGTATATATATAATTATTTAAAAGAGTAATCTACTGTTTCGAAAATAAAAAATGTATATACATATAATTATTTAAAAGAGTAATCTGTTGTTTTAAAAATAAAAAATGTATATACATATAATTATTTAAAAGAGTAATCTGTTGTTTTAAAAATAAAAAATGTATATACATATAATTATTTAAAAGAGTAATCTACTGTTTTAAAAATAAAAAAATGTATATATATAATTATTTAAAAGAGTAATCTACTGTTTAAAAAAATGTATATACATATAATTATTTAAAAGAGTAATCTACTGTTTTAAAAATAAAAAATGTATATACATATAATTATTTAAAAGAGTAATCTACTGTTTTAAAAATAAAAATGTATATACATATAATTATTTAAAAGAGCAACCTACTGTTTTAAAAATAAAGAATATATATGTATAATTATTTAAAAGAGTAATCTACTGTTTTAAAAATAAAAAATGTATATACATATAATTATTTAAAAGATTAATCTACTGTTTTAAAAATAAAAAATGTATATACATATAATTATTTAAAAGAGTAATCTACTGTTTTAAAAATAAAAAATGTATATACATATAATTATTTAAAAGAGTAATCTACTGTTTTAAAAATTAAAAAATATATACATATAATTATTTAAAAGAGTAATCTACTGTTTTGAAAATAAAAAAATGTATATACATATAATTATTTAAAAAAGTAATCTACTGTTTTAAAAATAAAAATATATAAATAATTATTTAAAAGGGTAATCTACTGTTTTAAAAATAAAAAAATGTATATATATAATTATTTAAAAGAGTAATCTACTGTTTTAAAAATAAACAATGTATATACATATAATTATTTAAAAGAGTAATCTACTGTTTTAAAAATAAAAAATGTATATACATATAATTATTTAAAAGAGTAATCTACTGTTTTGAAAATAAAAAAATGTATATACATATAATTATTTAAAAGAGTAATCTACTGTTTTAAAAATAAAAAATGTATATACATATAATTATTTAAAAGAGTAATCTACTGTTTTAAAAATAAAAATATATATATATAATTATTTAAAAGAGTAATCTACTGTTTTAAAAATAAAAAAATGTATATATATATAATTATTTAAAAAGTAATCTACTGTTTTAAAAATAAACAATGTATATGCATATAATTATTTAAAAGAGTAATCTACTGTTTTAAAAATAAACAATGTATATATATATAATTATTTAAAAGAGTAATCTACTGTTTTAAAAATAAACAATGTATATACATATAATTATTTAAAAGAGTAATCTACTGTTTTAAAAATAAACAATGTATATATATATAATTATTTAAAAGAGTAATCTACTGTTTTAAAAATAAAAATATATATATATAATTATTTAAAAGAGTAATCTACTGTTTTAAAAATAAAAAATGTATATACATATAATTATTTAAAAGAGTAATCTACTGTTTTAAAAATAAAATATATATATATATTTAATTATTTAAAAGAGTAATCTACTGTTTTAAAAATAAAAATATATATATATAATTATTTAAAAGAGTAATCTACTGTTTTAAAAATAAAAATATATATATATATAATTATTTAAAAGAGTAATCTACTGTTTTAAAAATAAAAAATGTTTATATATAAGTATTTACTATAATAATTATTAAATACCTACAAACACTAGTGTTTCATCCTTTCGAGAATCTTCAGTGCAGAGTGTCACGATTAACGCCAGTCGAAAGATTCGAACTCGGCAACAGAAGTCATTTCTGGCTTCATTAGTAAGGACCCAATCCACTCGGCTACCGTCAACCGCATGAAATACAGTTGAGATTTAAACATTTATTATTTTTAAATGCTATTAACGCCAGTCAGAGTGATATAATCATTATATGACGATTTGCGCATATGAGCTAAGTTGACCGACTTATTTCAACTGAAAGTGCTCAACGATAAGAAACAAGTTTCTTCAAGTTGCTGACATAATTATTTACTATAATAATTATTAAATACCTACAGACACTGATGTTTCATCTTTTAGGGAATCATCAGTGCAGGATGTCACGATTAACACCAGTCGAGAAATTCAAACCCGGCAACAGAAGTCGTGTCTGGCTTCATTAGCAAAGATCCAATCCATTCGGCTATGGTCAACCGCGAGAAATACAGTTGAGATTTAAACACTTATTCTTTTTAAATGCTTTTAACGTCAGTAGTAAGTTTTTAAAATATATATAATAATTTTCAAATGGAATTTTCAGAGTTTCATCCAAATTCTGTGTAGCTTAATTGTCATATATATTTTCGAAACTTACTACCGAGCTTTACTTAGATATCAAGCACTGTTGAATTAAATACTGAAAATAGATTTTAAAAAAATTAGTATTATGTTTTGTTTAAACAGTTCACTTGTTAGTAAAAAAGAAAATACTCGAAGTTGAGATCGTAACTAAAACCAAGACAGTGAGTCAAGTACGATAGCTATTAGACCAGCGTGAAACGATTTTTTAAAAAATCAAACTATTTATTCTCAACATAAGTAATCTTGCGCATTCTTAAAATAGTTAGAAAAGGAAGACCTCTTCAGATGATATCAATTTTATAAATATATATATATATATATATAATCAATATCATCTGAAGAGGTCTTATATACATATATATATATATATATACTTAGATAGATAGATAGCTAAGCCATATCGCCTGTAGAAGTTTCGAGTTACTTGTAACTGTTTAACCGAAACATGCTCATGAATGTGTAGCGACATGTAAATGCTTATGTAGCAAACGTGCTTTCTGAATCTGTGCTTAAAAGAAGATTCCGTCCCCCTAGGTATACCTTCTTACTATTATCCACCTTAACTTTATACACAATTTTCGAAATTAACCAGTTGCTCTCCAGTGGACATTTGTTAGGTATTCTACAATTACATTTTCTCTCCAAGTTTAGTTCACCTTATCCAAGTCTATTATTATTCACCATTTAATTTATTTTACCATTTTTAGAACCTATTATAGTATTACCTAGATTGGCAGGGGTTTAGAATGAAAGTTTAACTGTGTTCTTATCAATTATTTTACTTAATCTATTCTGGGGGGTATCAATTATTTCGTAAAATTCTTTAGGGATATTGTTTTGATGCAGACGCAGCTCCACGACACGTCCCGACGCCAGGGTTGCACCAAAAAGAAGGTCATGCTAACTGCTTGATGGTCTGGGACAGATCTCATCCATTACAGTTTTTGAATGTAGGCGAAACCATTACGGCAGAGAAGTACTGTCAATAGACGCATGAACTGCATTAGAAACTTCGACAACAACACCCAGCATTAGTCAATAGAAAAGACCCAATTTTCCTCCACGATAATGCACGACCGCACGTTGCTCAACCGACCGTACAGAAGTTGAATTAACTGGGGTACGAAACTCTGCCTCATTCGCCTTACTCTTCAGATTTTTCACCTACCGACTACCACTTTTCAAGCATGTCGATAACTTTTTGCGTGAGAAATGCTTCAAAAACCTAAGCGACATTAAAAACTCCTTCATCGCAACAATAACACAAGATTTCTACGTTACTCGCATGAATGCACTTGTTTTGCGTTGGCAAACGTGTGCTAATTCTGATGTTGCTTATTTCAATCAATAAATGTTTGTTTGAGCCGAGATATGTTCATCTGCATTTAAAAGTTTCTTGTCAATCTGATATTTAGATTTTTTGTCGCTCTAGTATGTTTAGTTTCTTATTCCTTTTAAACCTTCAAAAACAGAACTAAATAAGTACACTTTTTCCTTCTACTTTTTTTCCTTCATCTATTATTAAGGGAACCCGATCTGCTTGACATTTATCCCAATTCGAACAAACTCGAATTGTTGAAGCTGATCCTATGCTCTATTAGAGAATGGCTGTTAGAATAGGCATGTGTTTCCTTCTCTTTTTATTAATTTTAATGAGATTATAATGTGTTTTACAGTTTTTGGTTGCCGTTTCCTTTTTAATTACTTGGGTTGTATTCAACATTTTTTTTTTTATTCTGACATTATTTTTAAAGTTCCGGGTTATTTCTATAAATAGATTTCTAGATTAGCTTGTTTTTAAGTAGAAACATATGTTAAATGCCTGTATTTCTTTAATGTCAGTTTGGAGTTTAGTGTTATATATATATATATATATATATATATATATATATATATATATATATATATATATATATATATATATATATATATATATATATACATGTGCATATATATACATGCATATATACATATATGCGCGTGTGTGTATGTGTGTCTACTGAGACATAATTTTATGCGTAAATTTCAGTATTTACTTCAACAGTGCTCAATGCATAGGTAGAGCTAGGTAGTAAGTTATGAAAATATATATGGCAATTAAGCTACACAGAATATTCTGCGTTTTATTCTCGTGAGAATTCGTCAGTTTAATTCCCATATATATTTATATATATATATATATATATATATATATATATATATATATATATATATGTATATATATGAGAAGGATGTAGTTTTCTTGAAGTATTTCACTGACAGAAGAACTTTTCTCATAGTTCACGGAATTTTCCATTCGTTTGTGCAGTTAATGCAAAGACATTTTAAGTTTCGTTTCGGTATCATTTGAGCCATCCTTCATGATTATGTTATTATAATAGTTTTATGAAAGGAGTTGTGTTTGAAGGCTATATCAATGCGGTTCATAGGAAACACCGATGATACGAGTTAGCATATAAAAGAACAATGACAACATTAAAAGAAATTTTGAATAATTTTCAATTATATTACTTTATTTACCAGCATAATGTGTAGTACAGGATGGCAGGTGTTGATGTCTCTAATTTTTTAGAGTTGTTTCTTCAGGGAGAAAATAAAAAGAAGCGTGTACAACTGTTCAGTGAAGCTTTCCCTTGTCTGTTTTTTAATATTGTTATAAAACATTGATGTAGCCTTCAAACACGACTAGTTTCACATATACATACAGACACACAGACGCACACACACACACACACACACACACACACACACATATATATATATATATATATATATATATATATATATAACATATATGACGACTGATCACATATCGTCGCAAATACATCAATATCAATCACATAGATGAAATGAGAATGTAATCCCTGGGAGTATGGCATCATGACAACATAACTGATGCTTCACTATCCCTTATAAAGGCCAGAGTAATACCTAGTAAGATGGTATCATGATAAAAGAACATGTACTATAATATCACCTTGAACTGAACATTGAAAATTAAGTACACGTATGCTACACTTAGTGGAAGTATTATTAGAGGTTTGGCTTCAGAGCAACAGATACCAAATTATCATTAGTAATTAAAGTGCGATAGTACAATTGATAGATGTAATAGTATAGTTTAGGTATTAGATAGGGTATTTATTTGCTACCCCACCTAGCAAATTAGGCTCAAAGCCGATTTTTAATGTGAGGAGTGAAGGGGAATTTAGGACCAGCTCCCCGGAGAGTAGGGGAGCTGGATAGTGATAATTGGTATGAAGGTTTTCCCCTACATTGACAAAGGTCTTTTATGTGGGGGTCACATCACATATGGTCTTTGCTTTCAATATCTGCCGGAACAGATACTACACCCCGAAGGCCTAGAACAACCCAGTTTCGGTATTAGATATGCAGTTACCATATCATTATAAGTAACAGAATTACAATAGCACAATTATTAACAGTAATAATATAGTTTTGTCTTCAGGCAAGTAAATACAAATTTTCATTAGTAATACTATCAAATATATGTTTTCCTAGTTGCATGTTTTGTGCTTGCATGGGAGGATCCGTGAAAACGTCGGATACATAAAGTCAAATTCAGTTTTCTTTTATCAATTCTTTAAATTTATACTACATACACTTTTTATGATAAAGATAGAAACCAGAATTAGATTAAATCGAGCAATTGCATTGACAACGTACAACGCCAGACCCAAAGTGGGTTTCGATGTACTGCATCTCTCAGTGACGTGCTCCGACATAGGCGCGAAACCCACTTTGGGTCTGACGTTGTCCGTTGTCGATGCAATCGCTCGATATCATCTAATTCTGGTTTCTAGCTTTATCATGAAAAAGTGTATGTGAACGGGTATTTATATATATATCTATCTATAATCTATATCTATCTATCTATCTATATATATATATATGTATATATATTTATTTCATATATATATATATTTATTTTATATATATATATTTATTTTATATATATATATTTATTATATATATATATTTATTTTATATATATATATATTATATATATATTTATTTTATATATATATATTATATATATATATTTATTTTATATATATATATATATTTTATATATATATATATATTTTATATATATATATTTATTTTATATATATATATATTTTATATATATATTTATTTCATATATATATATATATTATATATATATATTTATTTTATATATGTATATTAATTTTATATATATATTTATTTATTATATATATATTTATTTTATATATATATATATATTTATTTTATATATATATATATTTATTATATATATATTTATTTTATTATATATATATATATACATATATATATATATATATATATATATATATATATATATATATATATACGGCTGTCTATCGGACTGTCTGTGTGTCTCCATATTTTCAAACTCTGTCTCCCCAAAAAATAAAAGTCGCAGATCGGCGCCAGGAGCCTCAAATGATTGGATTTTATGGGTCTTTAGCCGTTAACATCGTTTTTAAGGGGTAAAACATGGATCAAAATTGAAAAAATCGTTAAACATTCTGTACATTCATCTTAGTTTTTCTTTTAATTTTTATTGTCACGTGGGCACAGTGGTAACGTCACCAAATTTGAATGCTACAATTTCGGTTTCGATTTAAACTGGTGACACCTAATTTTTTTTTTTTTTTTTTTTTTTTTGCTTTTACTTTTAAAATCATGACACTATAATAATATATACAAAATCTGGACAAATTAAGATATTATATTGAAGCGTATTTTAAGCCAAGGAAAAGAGCCCCCCCCGCTAATATATATATATATATATATATATATATAGTCTTTGAAGTATTTAACCTTTAAAACTATAAAAAAAAATATTTTTTATCATTCGTTAGAAAACCATCTAGTCAGTAAGTCATTTAATCACCTGCAATCACTGCATCAACTTGCTCTCGAATTTACTATAGTACTAATAATTTATTTTTCAATGGATCATCAGTTGTTTACCATGAAACACTGTTTCGGGGATTTAAAAACGAAACGGTATATTACATCATGGCTCCCCAGCAGTGTTGATCAAACACCACCACCCTTAATCTAAGGAAGAAGACATGTTACAAACATGTGATCCAATTTTCTATTCTTAATTGCAATTACTAACCTTTTCATACTATAAAAATGAATTTCTTACCTGTACGATTCATCAATTTCCACATTTAAAATGGATTATATTTATTTGCTGTCCACTCAGCAAAATGTGGCACAAGGCCGGAAAGTGGTAACCCAGCAGGCTCCCCTAAAGGAGGGGCACTCCTGCAATTTTAAAAATTGCCTGAGTAACCCCGTCGGCATTCCCCGGTCGGGGCGCCTCAGGCAACAAGCAATAAACTTGCCCCACCGGAAAGCCCGGTGGCAAGGCCTGGGAGGGTGGACCTCCTAGGTATTACCCAGGCGGTATACCTCAGACCAACAGGTGCTGGGCCGGTCTCCGGCCCCTCACCTGTTGGGCTGAGTGTCAAGTGACGGATCCTTGACTGGTACTATCCATTTGAAATGGATTATATTTATTTGCTGTCCACTCAGCAAAATGTGTCACAAGGCCGGAAAGTGGTAACCCAGCAGGCTCCCCTAAAGGAGGGGCACTCCTGCAATTTTAAAAATTGCCTGAGTAACCCCGTCGGCATTCCCCGGTCGGCGCGCCTCAGGCAACAAGCAATAAACTTGCCCCACCGGAAAGCCCGGTGGCAAGGCCTGGGAGGGTGGACCTCCTAGGTATTACCCAGGCGGTGTACCTCAGTCCAACAGGTGCTGGACCGGTCCCCGGCCCCTCATCTGTTGGGCTGAGTGTCAAGTGACGGATCCTTGACTGGTACTATCCATTTAAAATGGATTATATTTATTCGTGGTCCACTCAGCAAAATGTGGCACAAGGCCGGAAAGTGGTAACCCAGCAGGCTCCCCTAAAGGAGGGGCACTCCTGCAATTTTAAAAATTGCCTGAGTAACCCCGTCGGCATTCCCCGGTCGGGGCGCCTAAGGCAACAAGCAATAAACTTGCCCCACCGGAAAGCCCGGTGGCAAGGCCTGGGAAGGTAGACCTCCTAGGTATTACCCAGGCGGTGTACCTCAGTCCAACAGGTGCTGGGCCGGTCCCCGGCCCCTCACCTGTTGGGCTGAGTGTCAAGTGACGGATCCTTGACTGGTATTATCCATTTAAAATGGATTATATTTATTTGCTGTCCACTCAGCAAAATGTGGCACAAGGCCGGAAAGTGGTAACCCAGCAGGCTCCCCTACAGGAGGGGCACTCCTGCAATTTTAAAAATTGCCTGAGTAACCCCGTCGGCATTCCCCGGTCGGAACGCCTCAGGCAACAAGCAATAAACTTGCCCCGCCGGCAAGCCCGGTGGCAAGGCCTGGGAGGGTGGACCTCCTAGGTATTACCCAGGCGGTGTACCTCAGTCCAACAGGTGCTGGGCCTGTCTCCGGCCCCTCACCTGTTGGGCTGAGTGTCAAGTGACGGATGCTTGACTGGTACTATCCATTTGAAATGGATTATATTTATTTGCTGTCCACTCAGCAAAATGTGGCACAAGGCCGGAAAGTGGTAACCTAGCAGGCTCCCCTAAAGGAGGGGCACTCCTGCAATTTTAAAAATTGCCTGAGTAACCCCGTCGGCATTCCCCGGTCGGGGCGCCTCAGGCAACAAGCAATAAACTTGCCCCACCGGAAAGCCCGGTGGCAAGGCCTGGGAGGGTGGACCTCCTAGGTATTACCCAGGCGGTGTACCTCAGTCCAACAGGTGCTGGACGGTCCCCGGCCCCTCACCTGTTGGGCTGAGTGTCAAGTGACGGATCCTTGACTGGTACTATCCATTTAAAATGGATTATATTTATTTGCTGTCCACTCAGCAAAATGTGGCACAAGGCCGGAAAGTGGTAACACAGCAGGCTCCTCTAAAGGAGGGGCACTCCTGCAATTTAAAAAATTGCCTGAGTAACCCCGTCGGCATTCCCCGGTCGGGGCGCCTCAGGCAACAAGCAATAAACTTGCCCCACCGGAAAGCCCGGTGGCAAGGCCTGGGAGGGTGGACCTCCTAGGTATTACCCAGGCGGTGTACCTCAGTCCAACAGGTGCTGGGCCGGTCCCCGGCCCCTCACCTGTTGGGCTGAGTGTCAAGTGACGGATCCTTGACTGGTACTATCCATTTAAAATGGATTATATTTATTTGCTGTCCACTCAGCAAAATGTGGCACAAGGCCGGAAAGTGGTAACCCAGCAGGCTCCCCTAAAGGAGGGGCACTCCTGCAATTTTAAAAATTGCCTGAGTAACCCCGTCGGCATTCCCCGGTCGGGGCGCCTCAGGCAACAAGCAATAAACTTGCCCCACCGGAAAGCCCGGTGGCAAGGCCTGGGAGGGTGGACCTCCTAGGTATTACCCAGGCGGTATACCTCAGACCAACAGGTGCTGGGCCGGTCTCCGGCCCCTCACCTGTTGGGCTGAGTGTCAAGTGACGGATCCTTGACTGGTACTATCCATTTGAAATGGATTATATTTATTTGCTGTCCACTCAGCAAAATGTGTCACAAGGCCGGAAAGTGGTAACCCAGCAGGCTCCCCTAAAGGAGGGGCACTCCTGCAATTTTAAAAATTGCCTGAGTAACCCCGTCGGCATTCCCCGGTCGGCGCGCCTCAGGCAACAAGCAATAAACTTGCCCCACCGGAAAGCCCGGTGGCAAGGCCTGGGAGGGTGGACCTCCTAGGTATTACCCAGGCGGTGTACCTCAGTCCAACAGGTGCTGGACCGGTCCCCGGCCCCTCATCTGTTGGGCTGAGTGTCAAGTGACGGATCCTTGACTGGTACTATCCATTTAAAATGGATTATATTTATTCGCTGTCCACTCAGCAAAATGTGGCACAAGGCCGGAAAGTGGTAACCCAACAGGCTCCCCTAAAGGAGGGGCACTCCTGCAATTTTAAAAATTGCCTGAGTAACCCCGTCGGCATTCCCCGGTCGGGGCGCCTAAGGCAACAAGCAATAAACTTGCCCCACCGGAAAGCCCGGTGGCAAGGCCTGGGAAGGTAGACCTCCTAGGTATTACCCAGGCGGTGTACCTCAGTCCAACAGGTGCTGGGCCGGTCCCCGGCCCCTCACCTGTTGGGCTGAGTGTCAAGTGACGGATCCTTGACTGGTACTATCCATTTAAAATGGATTATATTTATTTGCTGTCCACTCAGCAAAATGTGGCACAAGGCCGGAAAGTGGTAACCCAGCAGGCTCCCCTACAGGAGGGGCACTCCTGCAATTTTAAAAATTGCCTGAGTAACCCCGTCGGCATTCCCCGGTCGGAACGCCTCAGGCAACAAGCAATAAACTTGCCCCGCCGGCAAGCCCGGTGGCAAGGCCTGGGAGGGTGGACCTCCTATGTATTACCCAGGCGGTGTACCTCAGTCCAACAGGTGCTGGGCTGGTCTCCGGCCCCTCACCTGTTGGGCTGAGTGTCAAGTGACCGATCCTTGACTGGTACTATCCATTTGAAATGGATTATATTTATTTGCTGTCCACTCAGCAAAATGTGGCACAAGGCCGGAAAGTGGTAACCTAGCAGGCTCCCCTAAAGGAGGGGCACTCCTGCAATTTTAAAAATTGCCTGAGTAACCCCGTCGGCATTCCCCGGTCGGCGCGCCTCAGGCAACAAGCAATAAACTTGCCCCACCGGAAAGCCCGGTGGCAAGGCCTGGGAGGGTGGACCTCCTAGGTATTACCCAGGCGGTGTACCTCAGTCCAACAGGTGCTGGACCGGTCCCCGGCCCCTCATCTGTTGGGCTGAGTGTCAAGTGACGGATCCTTGACTGGTACTATCCATTTAAAATGGATTATATTTATTCGCTGTCCACTCAGCAAAATGTGGCACAAGGCCGGAAAGTGGTAACCCAGCAGGCTCCCCTAAAGGAGGGGCACTCCTGCAATTTTAAAAATTGCCTGAGTAACCCCGTCGGCATTCCCCGGTCGGGGCGCCTAAGGCAACAAGCAATAAACTTGCCCCACCGGAAAGCCCGGTGGCAAGGCCTGGGAAGGTAGACCTCCTAGGTATTACCCAGGCGGTGTACCTCAGTCCAACAGGTGCTGGGCCGGTCCCCGGCCCCTCACCTGTTGGGCTGAGTGTCAAGTGACGGATCCTTGACTGGTATTATCCATTTAAAATGGATTATATTTATTTGCTGTCCACTCAGCAAAATGTGGCACAAGGCCGGAAAGTGGTAACCTAGCAGGCTCCCCTACAGGAGGGGCACTCCTGCAATTTTAAAAATTGCCTGAGTAACCCCGTCGGCATTCCCCGGTCGGAACGCCTCAGGCAACAAGCAATAAACTTGCCCCGCCGGCAAGCCCGGTGGCAAGGCCTGGGAGGGTGGACCTCCTAGGTATTACCCAGGCGGTGTACCTCAGTCCAACAGGTGCTGGGCCTGTCTCCGGCCCCTCACCTGTTGGGCTGATTGTCAAGTGACGGATGCTTGACTGGTACTATCCATTTGAAATGGATTATATTTATTTGCTGTCCACTCAGCAAAATGTGGCACAAGGCCGGAAAGTGGTAACCTAGCAGGCTCCCCTAAAGGAGGGGCACTCCTGCAATTTTAAAAATTGCCTGAGTAACCCCGTCGGCATTCCCCGGTCGGGGCGCCTCAGGCAACAAGCAATAAACTTGCCCCACCGGAAAGCCCGGTGGCAAGGCCTGGGAGGGTGGACCTCCTAGGTATTACCCAGGCGGTGTACCTCAGTCCAACAGGTGCTGGGCCGGTCCCCGGCCCCTCACCTGTTGGGCTGAGTGTCAAGTGACGGATCCTTGACTGGTACTATCCATTTAAAATGGATTATATTTATTTGCTGTCCACTCAGCAAAATGTGGCACAAGGCCGGAAAGTGGTAACACAGCAGGCTCCTCTAAAGGAGGGGCACTCCTGCAATTTAAAAAATTGCCTGAGTAACCCCGTCGGCATTCCCCGGTCGGGGCGCCTCAGGCAACAAGCAATAAACTTGCCCCACCGGAAAGCCCGGTGGCAAGGCCTGGGAGGGTGGACCTCCTAGGTATTACCCAGGCGGTGTACCTCAGTCCAACAGGTGCTGGGCCGGTCCCCGGCCCCTCACCTGTTGGGCTGAGTGTCAAGTGACGGATCCTTGACTGGTACTATCCATTTAAAATGGATTATATTTATTTGCTGTCCACTCAGCAAAATGTGGCACAAGGCCGGAAAGTGGTAACCCAGCAGGCTCCCCTAAAGGAGGGGCACTCCTGCAATTTTAAAAATTGCCTGAGTAACCCCGTCGGCATTCCCCGGTCGGGGCGCCTCAGGCAACAAGCAATAAACTTGCCCCACCGGAAAGCCCGGTGGCAAGGCCTGGGAGGGTGGACCTCCTAGGTATTACCCAGGCGGTGTACCTCAGTCCAACAGGTGCTGGGCCAGTCTCCGGCCCCTCACCTGTTGAGCTGATTGTCAAGTGACGGATCCTTGACTTGTACTATCCATTTGAAATGGATTATATTTATTTGCTGTCCACTCAGCAAAATGTGGCACAAGGCCGGAAAGTGGTAACCTAGCAGGCTCCCCTAAAGGAGGGGCACTCCTGCAATTTTAAAAATTGCCTGAGTAACCCCGTCGGCATTCCCCGGTCGGGGCGCCTCAGGCAACAAGCAATAAACTTGCCCCACCGGAAAGCCCGGTGGCAAGGCCTGGGAGGGTGGACCTCCTAGGTATTACCCAGGCGGTGTACCTCAGTCCAACAGGTGCTGGGCCGGTCCCCGGCCCCTCACCTGTTGGGCTGAGTGTCAAGTGACGGATCCTTGACTGGTACTATCCATTTAAAATGGATTATATTTATTTGCTGTCCACTCAGCAAAATGTGGCACAAGGCCGGAAAGTAGTAACCCAGCAGGCTCCCCTAAAGGAGGGGCACTCCTGCAATTTTAAAAATTGCCTGAGTAACCCCGTCGGCATTCCCCGGTCGGGGCGCCTAAGGCAACAAGCAATAAACTTGCCCCACCGGAAAGCCCGGTGGCAAGGCCTGGGAAGGTAGACCTCCTAGGTATTACCCAGGCGGTGTACCTCAGTCCAACAGGTGCTGGGCCGGTCCCCGGCCCCTCACCTGTTGGGCTGAGTGTCAAGTGACGGATCCTTGACTGGTACTATCCATTTAAAATGGATTATATTTATTTGCTGTCCACTCAGCAAAATGTGGCACAAGGCCGGAAAGTGGTAACCCAGCAGGCTCCCCTACAGGAGGGGCACTCCTGCAATTTTAAAAATTGCCTGAGTAACCCCGTCGGCATTCCCCGGTCGGAACGCCTCAGGCAACAAGCAATAAACTTGCCCCGCCGGCAAGCCCGGTGGCAAGGCCTGGGAGGGTGGACCTCCTAGGTATTACCCAGGCGGTGTACCTCAGTCCAACAGGTGCTGGGCCGGTCCCCGGCCCCTCACCTGTTGGGCTGAGTGTCAAGTGACGGATCCTTGACTGGTACTATCCATTTAAAATGGATTATATTTATTTGCTGTCCACTCAGCAAAATGTGGCACAAGGCCGGAAAGTGGTAACCTAGCAGGCTCCCCTAAAGGAGGGGCACTCCTGCAATTTTAAAAATTGCCTGAGTAACCCCGTCGGCATTCCCCGGTCGGGGCGCCTCAGGCAACAAGCAATAAACTTGCCCCACCGGAAAGCCCGGTGGCAAGGCCTGGGAGGGTAGACCTCCTAGGTATTACCCAGGCGGTGTACCTCAGTCCAACAGGTGCTGGGCCGGTCCCCGGCCCCTCACCTGTTGGGCTGAGTGTCAAGTGACGGATCCTTGACTGGTACTATCCATTTAAAATGGATTATATTTATTTGCTGTCCACTCAGCAAAATGTGGCACAAGGCCGGAAAGTGGTAACCTAGCAGGCTCCCCTAAAGGAGGGGCACTCCTGCAATTTTAAAAATTGCCTGAGTAACCCCGTCGGCATTCCCCGGTCGGGGCGCCTCAGGCAACAAGCAATAAACTTGCCCCACCGGAAAGCCCGGTGGCAAGGCCTGGGAGGGTGGACCTCCTAGGTATTACCCAGGCGGTGTACCTCAGTCCAACAGGTGCTGGGCCGGTCCCCGGCCCCTCACCTGTTGGGCTGAGTGTCAAGTGACGGATCCTTGACTGGTACTATCCATTTAAAATGGATTATATTTATTTGCTGTCCACTCAGCAAAATGTGGCACAAGGCCGGAAAGTGGAAACCCAGCAGGCTCCCCTAAAGGAGGGGCACTCCTGCAATTTTAAAAATTGCCTGAGTAACCCCGTCGGCATTCCCCGGTCGGGGCGCCTCAGGCAACAAGCAATAAACTTGCCCCACCGGAAAGCCCGGTGGCAAGGCCTGGGAGGGTGGACCTCCTAGGTATTACCCAGGCGGTGTACCTCAGTCCAACAGGTGCTGGGCCGGTCCCCGGCCCCTCACCTGTTGGGCTGAGTGTCAAGTGACGGATCCTTGACTGGTACTATCCATTTAAAATGGATTATATTTATTTGCTGTCCACTCAGCAAAATGTGGCACAAGGCCGGAAAGTAGTAACCCAGCAGGCTCCCCTAAAGGAGGGGCACTCCTGCAATTTTAAAAATTGCCTGAGTAACCGCGTCGGCATTGCCCGGTCGGGGCGCCTCAGGCAACAAGCAAAAAAATTGCCCCACCGGAAAGCCCGGTGGCAAGGCCTGGGAGGGTGGACCTCCTAGGTATTACCCAGGCGGTGTACCTCAGTCCAACAGGTGCTGGACGGTCCCCGGCCCCTCACCTGTTGGGCTGAGTGTCAAGTGACGGATCCTTGACTGGTATTATCCATTTAAAATGGATTATATTTATTTGCTGTCCACTCAGCAAAATGTGGCACAAGGCCGGAAAGTGGTAACCCAGCAGGCTCCCCTAAAGGAGGGGCACTCCTGCAATTTTAAAAATTGCCTGAGTAACCCCGTCGGCATTCCCCGGTCGGGGCGCCTCAGGCAACAAGCAATAAACTTGCCCCACCGGAAAGCCCGGTGGCAAGGCCTGGGAGGGTGGACCTCCTAGGTATTACCCAGGCGGTGTACCTCAGTCCAACAGGTGCTGGGCCGGTCCCCGGCCCCTCACCTGTTGGGCTGAGTGTCAAGTGACGGATCCTTGACTGGTACTATCCATTTAAAATGGATTATATTTATTTGCTGTCCACTCAGCAAAATGTGGCACAAGGCCGGAAAGTGGTAACCCAGCAGGCTCCCCTAAAGGAGGGGCACTCCTGCAATTTAAAAAATTGCCTGAGTAACCCCGTCGGCATTCCCCGGTCGGGGCGCCTCAGGCAACAAGCAATAAACTTGCCCCACCGGAAAGCCCGGTGGCAAGGCCTGGGAGGGTGGACCTCCTAGGTATTACCCAGGCGGTGTACCTCAGTCCAACAGGTGCTGGGCCGGTCCCCGGCCCCTCACCTGTTGGGCTGAGTGTCAAGTGACGGATCCTTGACTGGTACTATCCATTTAAAATGGATTATATTTATTTGCTGTCAACTCAGCAAAATGTGGCACAAGGCCGGAAAGTGGTAACCCAGCAGGCTCCTCTAAAGGAGGGGCACTCCTGCAATTTTAAAAATTGCCTGAGTAACCCTGTCGGCATTCCCCGGTCGGGGCGCCTCAGGCAACAAGCAATAAACTTGCCCCTCCGGAAAGCCCGGTGGCAAGGCCTGGAAGGGTGGACCTCCTAGGTATTACCCAGGCGGTGTACCTCAGTCCAACAGGTGCTGGGCCGGTCCCCGGCCCCTCACCTGTTGGGCTGATTGTCAAGTGACGGATCCTTGACTGGTACTATCCATTTAAAATGGATTATATTTATTTGCTGTCCACTCAGCAAAATGTGGCACAAGGCCGGAAAGTGGTAACCCAGCAGGCTCCTCTAAAGGAGGGGAACTCCTGCAATTAAAAAAATTGCCTGAGTAACCCCGTCGGCATTCCCCGGTCGGGGCGCCTCAGGCAACAAGCAATAAACTTGCCCCACCGGAAAGCCCGGTGGCAAGGCCTGGGAGGGTGGACCTCCTAGGTATTACCCAGGCGGTGTACCTCAGTCCAACAGGTGCTGGGCCGGTCCCCGGCCCCTCACCTGTTGGGCTGAGTGTCAAGTGACGGATCCTTGACTGGTACTATCCATTTAAAATGGATTATATTTATTTGCTGTCCACTCAGTTAAATGTGGCACAAGGCCGGAAAGTGGTAACCCAGCAGGCTCCCCTAAAGGAGGGGCACTCCTGCAATTTTAAAAATTGCCTGAGTAACCCCGTCGGCATTCCCCGGTCGGGGCGCCTCAGGCAACAAGCAATAAACTTGCCCCACCGGAAAGCCCGGTGGCAAGGCCTGGGAGGGTGGACCTCCTAGGTATTACCCAGGCGGTGTACCTCAGTCCAACAGGTGCTGGGCCGGTCCCCGGCCCCTCACCTGTTGGGCTGAGTGTCAAGTGACGGATCCTTGACTGGTACTATCCATTTAAAATGGATTATATTTATTTGCTGTCCACTCAGCAAAATGTGGCACAAGGCCGGAAAGTAGTAACCCAGCAGGCTCCCCTAAAGGAGGGGCACTCCTGCAATTTTAAAAATTGCCTGAGTAACCCCGTCGGCATTCCCCGGTCGGGGCGCCTCAGGCAACAAGCAATAAACTTGCCCCACCGGAAAGCCCGGTGGCAAGGCCTGGGAGGGTGGACCTCCTAGGTATTACCCAGGCGGTGTACCTCAGTCATACAGGTGCTGGGCCGGTCTCCGGCCCCTCACATGTTGGGCTGATTGTCAAGTGACGGATCCTTGACTGGTACTATCCATTTAAAATGGATTATATTTATTTGCTGTCCACTCAGCAAAATGTGGCACAAGGCCGGAAACTGGTAACCCAGCAGGCTTCTCTAAAGGAGGGGCACTCCTGCAATTTTAAAAATTGCCTGAGTAACCCCGTCGGCATTCCCCGGTCGGGGCGCCTCAGGCAACAAGCAATAAACTTGCCCCACCGGAAAGCCTGGTGGCAAGGCCTGGGAGGGTGGACCTCCTAGGTATTACCCAGGCGGTGTACCTCAGTCCAACAGGTGCTGGGCCGGTCTCCGGCCCCTCACATGTTGGGCTGATTGTCAAGTGACGGATCCTTGACTGGTACTATCCATTTAAAATGGATTATATTTATTTGCTGTCCACTCAGCAAAATGTGGCACAAGGCCGGAAAGTGGTAACCCAGCAGGCTTCTCTAAAGGAGGGGCACTCCTGCAATTTAAAAAATTGCCTGCGTAACCCCGTCGGCATTCCCCGGTCGGGGCGCCTCAGGCATCAAGCAATAAACTTGCCCCACCGGAAAGCCCGGTGGCAAGGCCTGGGAGGGTGGACCTCCTAGGTATTACCCAGGCGGTGTACCTCAGTCCAACAGGTGCTGGACGGTCCCCGGCCCCTCACCTGTTGGGCTGAGTGTCAAGTGACGGATCCTTGACTGGTACTATCCATTTAAAATGGATTATATTTATTTGCTGTCCACTCAGTAAAATGTGGCACAAGGCCGGAAAGTGGTAACCCAGCAGGCTCCCCTAAAGGAGGGGCACTCCTGCAATTTTAAAAATTGCCTGAGTAACCCCGTCGGCATTCCCCGGTCGGGGCGCCTCAGGCAACAAGCAATAAACTTGCCCCACCGGAAAGCCCGGTGGCAGGGCCTGGGAGGGTGGACCTCCTAGGTATTACCCAGGCGGTGTACCTCAGTCCAACAGGTGCTGGGCCGGTCCCCGGCCCCTCACCTGTTGGGCTGAGTGTCAAGTGACGGATCCTTTACTGGTACTATCCATTTAAAATGGATTATATTTATTTGCTGTCCACTCAGCAAAATGTGGCACAAGGCCGGAAAGTAGTAACCCAGCAGGCTCCCCTAAAGGAGGGGCACTCCTGCAATTTTAAAAATTGCCTGAGTAACCCCGTCGGCATTCCCCGGTCGGGGCGCCTCAGGCAACAAGCAATAAACTTGCCCCACCGGAAAGCCCGGTGGCAAGGCCTGGGAGGGTGGACCTCCTAGGTATTACCCAGGCGGTGTACCTCAGTCCAACAGGTGCTGGGCCGGTCTCCGGCCCCTCACATGTTGGGCTGATTGTCAAGTGACGGATCCTTGACTGGTACTATCCATTTAAAATGGATTATATTTATTTGCTGTCCACTCAGCAAAATGTGGCACAAGGCCGGAAACTGGTAACCCAGCAGGCTTCTCTAAAGGAGGGGCACTCCTGCAATTTTAAAAATTGCCTGAGTAACCCCGTCGGCATTCCCCGGTCGGGGCGCCTCAGGCAACAAGCAATAAACTTGCCCCACCGGAAAGCCCGGTGGCAAGGCCTGGGAGGGTGGACCTCCTAGGTATTACCCAGGCGGTGTACCTCAGTCCAACAGGTGCTAGGCCGGTCCCCGGCCCCTCACCTGTTGGGCTGAGTGTCAAGTGACGGATCCTTGACTGGTACTATCCATTTAAAATGGATTATATTTATTTGCTGTCCACTCAGCAAAATGTGGCACAAGGCCGGAAAGTGGTAACCCAGCAGGCTCCTCTAAAGGAGGGGCACTCCTGCAATTTAAAAAATTGCCTGAGTAACCCCGTCGGCATTCCCCGGTCGGGGCGCCTCAGGCAACAAGCAATAAACTTGCACCACCGGAAAGCCCGGTGGCAAGGCCTGGGAGGGTGGACCTCCTAGGTATTACCCAGGCGGTGTACCTCAGTCCAACAGGTGCTGGGCCGGTCCCCGGCCCCTCACCTGTTGGGCTGAGTGTCAAGTGACGGATCCTTGACTGGTACTATCCATTTGAAATGGATTATATTTATTTGCTGTCCACTCAGCAAAATGTGGCACAAGGCCGGAAAGTGGTAACCTAGCAGGCTCCCCTAAAGGAGGGGCACTCCTGCAATTTTAAAAATTGCCTGAGTAACCCCGTCGGCATTCCCCGGTCGGGGCGCCTCAGGCAACAAGCAATAAACTTGCCCCACCGGAAAGCCCGGTGGCAAGGCCTGGGAGGGTGGACCTCCTAGGTATTACCCAGGCGGTGTACCTCAGTCCAACAGGTGCTGGGCCGGTCCCCGGCCCCACACCTGTTGGGCTGAGTGTCAAGTGACTGATCCTTGACTGGTACTATCCATCTAAAATGGATTATATTTATTTGCTGTCCACTCAGCAAAATGTGGCACAAGGCCGGAAAGTAGTAACCCAGCAGGCTCCCCTAAAGGAGGGGCACTCCTGCAAGTTTAAAAATTGCCTGAGTAACCGCGTCGGCATTGCCCGGTCGGGGCGCCTCAGGCAACAAGCAATAAACTTGCCCCACCGGAAAGCCCGGTGGCAAGGCCTGGGAGGGTGGACCTCCTAGGTATTACCCAGGCGGTGTACCTCAGTCCAACAGGTGCTGGGCCGGTCTCCGGCCCCTCACATGTTGGGCTGATTGTCAAGTGACGGATCCTTGACTGGTACTATCCATTAAAAATGGATTATATTTATTTGCTGTCCACTCAGCAAAATGTGGCACAAGGCAGGAAACTGGTAACCCAGCAGGCTTCTCTAAAGGAGGGGCACTCCTGCAATTTTAAAAATTGCCTGAGTAACCCCGTCGGCATTCCCCGGTCGGGGCGCCTCAGGCAACAAGCAATAAACTTGCCCCACCGGAAAGCCCGGTGGCAAGGCCTGGGAGGGTGGACCTCCTAGGTATTACCCAGGCGGTGTACCTCAGTCCAACAGGTGCTGGGCCGGTCCCCGGCCCCTCACCTGTTGGGCTGAGTGTCAAGTGACGGATCCTTGACTGGTACTATCCATTTAAAATGGATTATATTTATTTGCTGTCCACTCAGCAAAATGTGGCACAAGGCCGGAAAGTGGTAACCCAGCAGGCTCCTCTAAAGGAGGGGCACTCCTGCAATTTAAAAAATTGCCTGAGTAACCCCGTCGGCATTCCCCGGTCGGGGCGCCTCAGGCAACAAGCAATAAACTTGCCCCACCGGAAAGCCCGGTGGCAAGGCCTGGGAGGGTGGACCTCCTAGGTATTACCCAGGCGGTGTACCTCAGTCCAACAGGTGCTGGGCCGGTCCCCGGCCCCTCACCTGTTGGGCTGAGTGTCAAGTGACGGATCCTTGACTGGTACTATCCATTTGAAATGGATTATATTTATTTGCCGTCCACTCAGCAAAATGTGGCACAAGGCCGGAAAGTGGTAACCCAGCAGGCTCCCCTAAAGGAGGGGCACTCCTGCAATTTTAAAAATTGCCTGAGTAACCCCGTCGGCATTCCCCGGTCGGGGCGCCTCAGGCAACAAGCAATAAACTTGCCCCACCGGAAAGCCCGGTGGCAAGGCCTGGGAGGGTGGACCTCCTAGGTATTACTCAGGCGGTGTACCTCAGTCCAACAGGTGCTGGGCCGGTATCCGGCCCCTCACCTGTTGGGCTGATTGTCAAGTGACGGATCCTTGACTGGTACTATCCATTTGAAATGGATTATATTTATTTGCCGTCCACTCAGCAAAATGTGGCACAAGGCCGGAAAGTGGTAACCCAGCAGGCTCCCCTAAAGGAGGGGCACTCCTGCAATTTTAAAAATTGCCTGAGTAACCCCGTCGGCATTCCCCGGTCGGGGCGCCTCAGGCAACAAGCAATAAACTTGCCCCACCGGAAAGCCCGGTGGCAAGGCCTGGGAGGGTGGACCTCCTAGGTATTACTCAGGCGGTGTACCTCAGTCCAACAGGTGCTGGGCCGGTATCCGGCCCCTCACCTGTTGGGCTGATTGTCAAGTGACGGATCCTTGACTGGTACTATCCATTTGAAATGGATTATATTTATTTGCCGTCCACTCAGCAAAATGTGGCACAAGGCCGGAAAGTGGTAACCCAGCAGGCTCCCCTAAAGGAGGGGCACTCCTGCAATTTTAAAAATTGCCTGAGTAACCCCGTCGGCATTCCCCGGTCGGGGCGCCTCAGGCAACAAGCAATAAACTTGCCCCACCGGAAAGCCCGGTGGCAAGGCCTGGGAGGGTGGACCTCCTAGGTATTACTCAGGCGGTGTACCTCAGTCCAACAGGTGCTGGGCCGGTATCCGGCCCCTCACCTGTTGGGCTGATTGTCAAGTGACGGATCCTTGACTGGTACTATCCATTTGAAATGGATTATATTTATTTGCCGTCCACTCAGCAAAATGTGGCACAAGGCCGGAAAGTGGTAACCCAGCAGGCTCCCCTAAAGGAGGGGCACTCCTGCAATTTTAAAAATTGCCTGAGTAACCCCGTCGGCATTCCCCGGTCGGGGCGCCTCAGGCAACAAGCAATAAACTTGCCCCACCGGAAAGCCCGGTGGCAAGGCCTGGGAGGGTGGACCTCCTAGGTATTACTCAGGCGGTGTACCTCAGTCCAACAGGTGCTGGGCCGGTATCCGGCCCCTCACCTGTTGGGCTGATTGTCAAGTGACGGATCCTTGACTGGTACTATCCATTTGAAATGGATTATATTTATTTGCCGTCCACTCAGCAAAATGTGGCACAAGGCCGGAAAGTGGTAACCCAGCAGGCTCCCCTAAAGGAGGGGCACTCCTGCAATTTTAAAAATTGCCTGAGTAACCCCGTCGGCATTCCCCGGTCGGGGCGCCTCAGGCAACAAGCAATAAACTTGCCCCACCGGAAAGCCCGGTGGCAAGGCCTGGGAGGGTGGACCTCCTAGGTATTACTCAGGCGGTGTACCTCAGTCCAACAGGTGCTGGGCCGGTATCCGGCCCCTCACCTGTTGGGCTGATTGTCAAGTGACGGATCCTTGACTGGTACTATCCATTTGAAATGGATTATATTTATTTGCCGTCCACTCAGCAAAATGTGGCACAAGGCCGGAAAGTGGTAACCCAGCAGGCTCCCCTAAAGGAGGGGCACTCCTGCAATTTTAAAAATTGCCTGAGTAACCCCGTCGGCATTCCCCGGTCGGGGCGCCTCAGGCAACAAGCAATAAACTTGCCCCACCGGAAAGCCCGGTGGCAAGGCCTGGGAGGGTGGACCTCCTAGGTATTACTCAGGCGGTGTACCTCAGTCCAACAGGTGCTGGGCCGGTATCCGGCCCCTCACCTGTTGGGCTGATTGTCAAGTGACGGATCCTTGACTGGTACTATCCATTTGAAATGGATTATATTTATTTGCCGTCCACTCAGCAAAATGTGGCACAAGGCCGGAAAGTGGTAACCCAGCAGGCTCCCCTAAAGGAGGGGCACTCCTGCAATTTTAAAAATTGCCTGAGTAACCCCGTCGGCATTCCCCGGTCGGGGCGCCTCAGGCAACAAGCAATAAACTTGCCCCACCGGAAAGCCCGGTGGCAAGGCCTGGGAGGGTGGACCTCCTAGGTATTACTCAGGCGGTGTACCTCAGTCCAACAGGTGCTGGGCCGGTATCCGGCCCCTCACCTGTTGGGCTGATTGTCAAGTGACGGATCCTTGACTGGTACTATCCATTTGAAATGGATTATATTTATTTGCTGTCCACTCAGCAAAATGTGGCACAAGGCCGGAAAGTGGTAACCAGCAGGCTCCCCTAAAGGAGGGGCACTCCTGCAATTTTAAAAATTGCCTGAGTAACCCCGTCGGCATTCCCCGGTCGGGGCGCCTCAGGCAACAAGCAATAAACTTGCCCCACCGGAAAGCCCGGTGGCAAGGCCTGGGAGGGTGGACATCCTAGGTATTACCCAGGCGGTGTACCTCAGTCCAACAGGTGCTGGGCCGGTCCCCGGCCCCTCACCTGTTGGGCTGAGTGTCAAGTGACGGATCCTTGACTGGTACCATCCATTTAAAATGGATTATATTTATTTGCTGTCCACTCAGCAAAATGTGGCACAAGGCCGGAAAGTGGTAACCCAGCAGGCTCCCCTAAAGGAGGGGCACTCCTGCAATTTTAAAAATTGCCTGAGTAACCCCGTCGGCATTCCCCGGTCGGGGAGCCTCAGGCAACAAGCAATAAACTTGCCCCACCGGAAAGCCCGGTGGCAAGGCCTGGGAGGCTGGACCTCCTAGGTATTACCCAGGCGGTGTACCTCAGTCCAACAGGTGCTCGGCCGGTCCCCGGCCCCTCACCTGTTGGGCTGAGTGTCAAGTGACGGATCCTTGACTGGTACTATCCATTTAAATTGGATTATATTTATTTGCTGTCCACTCAGCAAAATGTGGCGCAACGCCGGAAAGTGGTAACCCAGCAGGCTCCTCTAAAGGAGGGGCACTCCTGCAATTTTGAAAATTGCCTGAGTAACCCCGTCGGCATTCCCCTGTCGGGGCGCCTCAGCCAACAAGCAATAAACTTGCCCCACCGGAAAGCCCGGTGGCAAGGCCTGGGAGGGTGGACCTCCTAGGTATTACCCAGGCGGTGTACCTCAGTCCAACAGGTGCTGGGCCGGTCTCCGGCCCCTCACCTGTTGGGCTGATTGTCAAGTGACGGATCCTTGACTGGTACTATCCATTTGAAATGGATTATATTTATTTGCTGTCCACTCAGCAAAATGTGGCACAAGGCCGGAAAGTGGTAACCCAGCAGGCTCCCCTAAAGGAGGGGCACTCCTGCAATATTAAAAATTGCCTGAGTAACCCCGTCTGCATTCCCCGGTCGGGGCGCCTCAGGCAACAAGCAATAAACTTGCCCCACCGGAAAGCCCGGTGGCAAGGCCTGGGAGGGTGGACCTCCTAGGTATTACCCAGGCGGTGTACCTCAGTCCAACAGGTGCTGGGCCGGTCCCCGGCCCCTCACCTGTTGGGCTGAGTGTCAAGTGACGGATCCTTGACTGGTACTATCCATTTAAAATGGATTATATTTATTTGCTGTCAACTCAGCAAAATGTGGCACAAGGCCGGAAAGTGGTAACCCAGCAGGCTCCCCTAAAGGAGGGGCACTCCTGCAATTTTAAAAATTGCCTGAGTAACCCCGTCGGCATTCCCCGGTCGGGGCGCCTCAGGCAACAAGCAATAAACTTGCCCCACCGGAAAGCCCGGTGGCAAGGCCTGGGAGGGTGGACCTCCTAGGTATTACCCAGGCGGTGTACCTCAGTCCAACAGGTGCTGGGCCGGTCCCCGGCCCCTCACCTGTTGGGCTGATTGTCAAGTGACGGATCCTTGACTGGTACTATCCATTTAAAATTGATTATATTTATTTGCTGTCCACTCAGCAAAATGTGGCGCAAGGCCGGAAAGTGGTAACCCAGCAGGCTCCTCTAAAGGAGGGGCACTCCTGCAATTTTAAAAATTGCCTGAGTAACCCCGTCGGCATTCCCCGGTCGGGGCGCCTCAGGCAACAAGCAATAAACTTGCCCCACCGGAAAGCCCGGTGGCAAGGCCTGGGAAGGTGGACCTCCTAGGTATTACCCAGGCGGTGTACCTAAGTCCAACAGGTGCTGGGCCGGTCTCCGGCCCCTCACATGTTGGGCTGATTGTCAAGTGACGGATCCTTGACTGGTACTATCCATTTAAAATGGATTATATTTATTTGCTGTCCACTCAGCAAAATGTGGCACAAGGCCGGAAAGTGGTAACCCAGCAGGCTCCTCTAAAGGAGGGGCACTCCTGCAATTTTAAAAATTGCCTGAGTAACCCCGTCGGCATTCCCCGGTCGGGGCGCCTCAGGCAACAAGCAATAAACTTGCCCCACCGGAAAGCCCGGTGGCAAGGCCTGGGAGGGTGGACCTCCTAGGTATTACCCAGGCGGTGTACCTCAGTCCAACAGGTGCTGGGCCGGTCTCCGGCCCCTCACCTGTTGGGCTGATTGTCAAGTGACGGATCCTTGACTGGTACTATCCATTTAAAATGGATTATATTTATTTGCTGTCCACTCAGCAAAATGTGGCACAAGGCCGGAAAGTGGTAACCCAGCAGGCTCCTCTAAAGGAGGGGCACTCCTGCAATTTTAAAAATTGCCTGAGTAACCCCGTCGGCATTCCCCGGTCGGGGCGCCTCAGGCAACAAGCAATAAACTTGCCCCACCGGAAAGCCCGGTGGCAAGGCCTGGGAGGGTGGACCTCCTAGCTATTACCCAGGCGGTGTACCTCAGTCCAACAAGTGCTGGGCCGGTCCCCGGCCCCTCACCTGTTGGGCTGAGTGTCAAGTGACGGATCCTTGACTGGTACTATCCATTTAAAATGGATTATATTTATTTGCTGTCCACTCAGCAAAATGTGGCACAAGGCCGGAAAGTGGTAACCCAGCAGGCTCCCCTAAAGGAGGGGCACTCCTGCAATTTTAAAAATTGCCTGAGTAACCCCGTTGGCATTCCCCGGTCGGGGCGCCTCAGCCAACAAGCAATAAACTTGCCCCACCGGAAAGCCCGGTGGCAAGGCCTGGGAGGGTGGACCTCCTAGGTATTACCCAGGCGGTGTACCTCAGTCCAACAGGTGCTGGGCCGGTCCCCGGCCCCTCACCTGTTGGGCTGATTGTCAAGTGACGGATCCTTGACTGGTACTATTCATTTATAATGGATTATATTTATTTTCTGTCCACTCAGCAAAATGTGGCACAAGGCCGGAAAGTGGTAACCCAGCAGGCTCCCCTAAAGGAGGGGCACTCCTGCAATTTTAAAAATTGCCTGAGTAACCCCGTCGGAATTCCCCGGTCGGGGCGTCTCAGGCAACAAGCAATAAACTTGCCCCACCGGAAAGCCCGGTGGCAAGGCCTGGGAGGGTGGACCTCCTAGGTATTACCCAGGCGGTGTACCTCAGTCCAACAGGTGCTGGGCCGGTCTCCGGCCCCTCACATGTTGGGCTGATTGTCAAGTGACGGATCCTTGACTGGTACTATCCATTTAAAATGGATTATATTTATTTGCTGTCCACTCAGCAAAATGTGGCACAAGGCCGGAAAGTGGTAACCCAGCAGGCTCCTCTAAAGGAGGGGCACTCCTGCAAGTTTAAAAATTGCCTGAGTAACCCCGTCGGCATTCCCCGGTCGGGGCGCCTCAGGCAACAAGCAATAAACTTGCCCCACCGGAAAGCCCGGTGGCAAGGCCTGGGAGGGTGGACCTCCTAGGTATTACCCAGGCGGTGTACCTCAGTCCAACAGGTGCTGGGCCGGTCTCCGGCCCCTCACCTGTTGGGCTGATTGTCAAGTGACGGATCCTTGACTGGTACTATCCATTTAAAATGGATTATATTTATTTGCTGTCCACTCAGCAAAATGTGGCACAAGGCCGGAAAGTGGTAACCCAGCAGGCTCCTCTAAAGGAGGGGCACTCCTGCAATTTTAAAAATTGCCTGAGTAACCCCGTCGGCATTCCCCGGTCGGGGCGCCTCAGGCAACAAGCAATAAACTTGCCCCACCGGAAAGCCCGGTGGCAAGGCCTGGGAGGGTGGACCTCCTAGGTATTACCCAGGCGGTGTACCTCAGTCCAACAGGTGCTGGGCCGGTCCCCGGCCCCTCACCTGTTGGGCTGAGTGTCAAGTGACGGATCCTTGACTGGTACTATCCATTTAAAATGGATTATATTTATTTGCTGTCCACTCAGCAAAATGTGGCACAAGGCCGGAAAGTGGTAACCCAGCAGGCTCCCCTAAAGGAGGGGCACTCCTGCAATTTTAAAAATTGCCTGAGTAACCCCGTTGGCATTCCCCGGTCGGGGCGCCTCAGCCAACAAGCAATAAACTTGCCCCACCGGAAAGCCCGGTGGCAAGGCCTGGGAGGGTGGACCTCCTAGGTATTACCCAGGCGGTGTACCTCAGTCCAACAGGTGCTGGGCCGGTCCCCGGCCCCTCACCTGTTGGGCTGATTGTCAAGTGACGGATCCTTGACTGGTACTATTCATTTATAATGGATTATATTTATTTTCTGTCCACTCAGCAAAATGTGGCACAAGGCCGGAAAGTGGTAACCCAGCAGGCTCCCCTAAAGGAGGGGCACTCCTGCAATTTTAAAAATTGCCTGAGTAACCCCGTCGGAATTCCCCGGTCGGGGCGTCTCAGGCAACAAGCAATAAACTTGCCCCACCGGAAAGCCCGGTGGCAAGGCCTGGGAGGGTGGACCTCCTAGGTATTACCCAGGCGGTGTACCTCAGTCCAACAGGTGCTGGGCCGGTCTCCGGCCCCTCACATGTTGGGCTGATTGTCAAGTGACGGATCCTTGACTGGTACTATCCATTTAAAATGGATTATATTTATTTGCTGTCCACTCAGCAAAATGTGGCACAAGGCCGGAAAGTGGTAACCCAGCAGGCTCCTCTAAAGGAGGGGCACTCCTGCAATTTAAAAAATTGCCTGAGTAACCCCGTCGGCATTCCCCGGTCGGGGCGCCTCAGGCAACAAGCAATAAACTTGCCCCACCGGAAAGCCCGGTGGCAAGGCCTGGGAGGGTGGACCTCCTAGGTATTACCCAGGCGGTGTACCTCAGTCCAACAGGTGCTGGGCCGGTCTCCGGCCCCTCACCTGTTGGGCTGATTGTCAAGTGACGGATCCTTGACTGGTAATATCCATTTAAAATTGATTATATTTATTTGCTGTCCACTCAGCAAAATGTGGCACAAGGCCGGAAAGTGGTAACCCAGCAGGCTCCTCTAAAGGAGGGGCACTCCTGCAATTTTAAAAATTGCCTGAGTAACCCCGTCGGCATTCCCCGGTCGGGGCGCCTCAGGCAACAAGCAATAAACTTGCCCCACCTGAAAAGCCCGGTGGCAAGGCCTGGGAGGGTGGACCTCCTAGGTATTACCCAGGCGGTGTACCTCAGTCCAACAGGTGCTGGGCCGGTCCCCGGCCCCTCACCTGTTGGGCTGAGTGTCAAGTGACGGATCCTTGACTGGTACTATCCATTTAAAATGGATTATATTTATTTGTTGTCCACTCAGCAAAATGTGGCACAAGGCCGGAAAGTGGTAACCCAGCAGGCTCCTCTAAAGGAGGGGCACTCCTGCAATTTTAAAAATTGCCTGAGTAACCCCGTTGGCATTCCCCGGTCGGGGCGCCTCAGGCAACAAGCAATAAACTTGCCCCACCGGAAAGCCCGGTGGCAAGGCCTGGGAGGGTGGACCTCCTAGGTATTACCCAGGCGGTGTACCTCAGTCCAACAGGTTCTGGGCCGGTCTCCTGCCCCTCACCTGTTGGGCTGATTGTCAAGTGACGGATCCTTGACTGGTACTATCCATTTAAAATGGATTATATTTATTTGCTGTCCACTCAGCAAAATGTGGCACAAGGCCGGAAAGTGGTAACCCAGCAGGCTCCTCTAAAGGAGGGGCACTCCTGCAATTTAAAAAATTGCCTGAGTAACCCCGTCGGCATTCCCCGGTCGGGGCGCCTCAGCCAACAAGCAATAAACTTGCCCCACCGGAAAGCCCGGTGGCAAGGCCTGGGAGGGTGGACCACCTAGGTATTACCCAGGCGGTGTACCTCAGTCCAACAGGTGCTGGGCCGGTCCCCGGCCCCTCACCTGTTGGGCTGAGTGTCAAGTGACGGATCCTTGACTGGTACTATCCATTTAAAATGGATTATATTTATTTGCTGTCCACTCAGCAAAATGTGGCACAAGGCCGGAAAGTGGTAACCTAGCAGGCTCCCCTAAAGGAGGGGCACTCCTGCAATTTTAAAAATTGCCTGAGTAACCTCGTCGGCATTCCCCGGTCGGGGCGCCTCAGGCAACAAGCAATAAACTTGCCCCACCGGAAAGCCCGGTGGCAAGGCCTGGGAGGGTGGACCTCCTAGGTATTACCCAGGCGGTGTACCTCAGTCCAACAGGTGCTGGGCCGGTCCCCGGCCCCTCACCTGTTGGGCTGAGTGTCAAGTGACGGATCCTTGACTGGTACTATCCATTTAAAATGGATTATATTTATTTGCTGTCCACTCAGCAAAAAGTGGCACAAGGCCGGAAAGTGGTAACCCAGCAGGCTCCCCTAAAGGAGGGGCACTCCTGCAATTTTAAAAATTGCCTGAGTAACCCTGTTGGCATTCCCCGGTCGGGGCCCCTCAGGCAACAAGCAATAAACTTGCCCCACCGGAAAGCCCGGTGGCAAGGCCTGGGAGGGTGGACCTCCTAGGTATTACCCAGGCGGTGTACCTCAGTCCAACAGGTGCTGGGCCGGTCTCCGGCCCCTCACCTGTTGGGCTGATTGTCAAGTGACGGATCCTTGACTGGTACTATCCATTTGAAATGGATTATATTTATTTGCTGTCCACTCAGCAAAATGTGGCACAAGGCCGGAAAGTGGTAACCTAGCAGGCTCCCCTAAAGGAGGGGCACTCCTGCAATTTTTAAAAATTGCCTGAGTAACCCTGTCGGCATTCCCCGGTCAGGGCGCCTCAGGCAACAAGCAATAAACTTGCCCCACCGGAAAGCCCGGTGGCAAGGCCTGGGAGGGTGGACCTCCTAGGTATTACCCAGGCGGTGTACCTCAGTCCAACAGGTGCTGGGCCGGTTCCCGGCCCCTCACCTGTTGAGCTGAGTGTCAAGTGACGGATCCTTGACTGGTACTATCCATTTGAAATGGATTATATTTATTTGCTGTCCACTCAGCAAAATGTGGCACAAGGCCGGAAAGTGGTAACCCAGCAGGCTCCCCTAAAGGAGGGGCACTCCTGCAATTTAAAAAATTGCCTGAGTAACCCTGTCGGCATTCCCCGGTCGGGGCGCCTCAGGCAACAAGCAATAAACTTGCCCCACCGGAAAGCCCGGTGGCAAGGCCTGGGAGGGTGGACCTCCTAGGTATTACCCAAGCGGTGTACCTCAGTCCAACAGGTGCTGGGCCGGTTCCCGGCCCCTCACCTGTTGGGCTGATTGTCAAGTGACGGATCCTTGACTGGTACTATCCATTTGAAATGGATTATATTTATTTTCTGTCCACTCAGCAAAATGTGGCACAAGGCCGGAAAGTGGTAACCCAGCAGGCTCCCCTAAAGGAGGGGCACTCCTGCAATTTAAAAAATTGCCTGAGTAACCCCGTCGGCATTCCCCGGTCAGGGCGCCTCAGGCAGCAAGCAATAAACTTGCCCCACCGGAAAGCCCAGTGGCAAGGCCTGGGAGGGTGGACCTCCTAGGTATTACCCAGGCGGTGTACCTCAGTCCAACATGTGCTGGGCCGGTCTCCGGCCCCTCACCTGTTGGGCTGAGTGTCAAGTGACGGATCCTTGACTGGTACTATCCATTTAAAATGGATATATTTTTTAATTTATCAGTCTTGTATTTATAAGATTAGGATTAATCCATTTAACTACTTATCACCCCCACTATGATTAGTATTTAGTATATTTACATTCTTATTTATTTAAAATTAGATATATAAAGGTTAAAAATATTTTTACATATAAACATTTATATATATATATATATATATTACATATAATAAATTTATATATATATATATATATATATATATATATATATATATATATATATATATATAAATTTATTATATGTAATTATAAATACATTTTATACATTGCTAATATAGTTTTGGATTTCCTTTATTAATATAGTCTGGTTTATCTTAAACGATTCAAAAGCATCAGGATAACGAACAAATGCTTTATTTAACTGTTTAAATAGTTTATTTTTATCCCCACCTTGTTTTATCATCCTTATTACTAAGTTAGAACTGGTAGTATAAAATCTGTTAATTTTTAAGTAACGCGAGCTATTCTCAAAAACTCTGACATAATGGTTCCATAAAACATAAAAACAGTGCAGGTGCTATCTTTATGCGGTATACGTACTATTTTAAAGGGGAAAGCGTTTCTTTTATCAAATATTTTATAAAGAAAAATCCCATCCTCATTTTTTATATCTAAATCCAGAAATGTAGCCTGCTGTCCTCTATGTTTACAATTTAATTTTAATTCGTTTGGATATATAAGATGTTTATTTTTTTTTCGAATTCATCATTATCGTTTATACATATAAGGTCATCTATAAATCTCCTACACCCATGAAAGTTATATGTTTTACATATATCTGTTTTTAATAGTGATGATATATATATATATATATATATATATATGCATACTCGAGTGTATGTAAATACAAATTTGCCCAAAATGGTGCAGGATCCAATCCCATTGGGATACCTATCGTTTGGAGTAATATTTTATTTCCTATTTAAAAATAGCATTCTTTAATAAGATGACTTACAAGTATTTTTAAAATACCTTTAGAAACACTAGTTTTGATATTTTTATTTTTACACCTGAAAGCTTCAGAGTTTGAAAAGTCTATATATTTACCTTTTCCACCTTCAAAAGCTAAATCTACAGTATCATTTAATTCTTTTATAAGTTTTTCTTGCGGAATTTTAGTATATAGCGTACTAAAATCATAAGTAGCTATAGATTTTGCTTTTATTCTGCAATTTATTTTATCTAATTTTTCTTTCACTGGTTGTGAATTATTTACTACCCAAAATAGATTTATATTACTATAGAATTTACTTTTCAGGTGAAAATTATTTATTTGATTTATAATTAATTTAAATATTTTAGATATAGCTTTACTTAAAGGTTTAGTGATGCACGTCTTTGAACCTACAATAAATCTAGCACCAACTGGATTTTTATGCATTTTAGGTATCCAATACATATATGGAGTTTTGTGTTTATCTTCTAACTTTAATCCAAATTTTCACTAATAATAATATTATTCAAAATAATGCTATCTAAATTACTATTACTTACTTTATAAGTATCCGAAACGTTACCTATAAGTCCTACTTCTATCAATAAACGTTGTATATAATATTTTTTACATATTAAAGCTATATTGTTTGCCGCTTTATCAATCGGAACTATTACAAACTTTTCTTGAAGTATTTTAAGTTCCTCCCGTTTTTCTGAATTTTTTAAAAGAGGAGAGGATTGATTTTTCTAGGGTGTTTAAATTGTTTTATATGCTTAATCTTTTCATTTACGCATTCAAGTATACTATTTTTCAATGCATCAAACGTAGACTGTGCTAATTTATATTTCTTTACCATAGACATAATAAAACCTTCTAGTGCTTTAGTTACTTCTTTAATGCATTTAGTGTAATTTAGGCATTTAGGTTCTCTATAATTTGGACCCTTACTAATTAGTTTTCTTAATTTAGGATTATTTACTATCTTTAAATCTCCTGTAATTACATGTTTTATCTCATTATTACAGAAAGGAGAAGAATTACATTCACATTCTTGAATATTTATATTATCATTTATATTTATATGTACTACCGTTTTCTTATAAATAAATTCTTATTGCGTATTGTTGGCACTAGTTTATATGTAACTATTGATTTTTGCTCTTTTGTCTGTAATTCATTTGGTAGTAATTGTATAGTTTTTTGTTTATTAAATATTTTAGGTAAATTTACATCATCAAAACCTTTATTTTCATACAAAACTACACAAACATTTTTATGTTTCTTTTTTATATCGTTCTCTGATGGCTTATATAATTTATTGTCGATTATATCCAGAATATAGTCATACCATTGAATGAAATATTCCTTCCTATATATCGTATCCGGTTGTAATAATATTTTCGATGCTATTTCCTTCAAAACTTTCTTTTTTGTTTGATTAAGCAATTTTCTTATATAATTGAACGACTCATAAATGTTATTAATAATAATATCTTTAATTTTACTAAAAAAATCCTCGCATGAAATAACTGATTTCTATTAACATGAGTTCTATCTCTAATACCGTAGCGAGGCAAAGCTGGATATATATATATATATATATATATATATATATATATATATATATATATATATATATATATATATTTATATATATAGTAATTTATAAAAGATATATGGCGATTAAGCTACACTGAATATTCGGCGTTTCATCCACTATAGGATTCGTCAGGCTTATGCGCGAATTCTGTGGTTGTTTCTCGTTTTTATATATGTTGAGGATTTTAGTTAGCCAATCAGCTTTCTAGTATCCACCGCGCCCCTTCCTATCAGCCAATGGGCATGCATTTTATCAAACAAAGGATCTGTTTTAGAACTAGATTAGTGGTTTAAGGCAAACGATTTTCCTCATCTCTGCTCTTTTTTTTTTACATAAATATACATATGTGTACACACATACATGCACACATACATATATATATATATGTGTGTGTTTGTGTTTGTGTGTGTGTGTGGTCGTTTATGTATATTCATGTTTATTTAATTTATTTATTTGTTTGTTTTCTATTGGTTTTGTTAGTTTTAAAGCTATTTTGTATCGCTATCCTAGAGTAAGTTTTATTTTGTGAACACAATTGTTTGCTATTTCTCGTCTACAGTTTAATAGATTTGGGGGTTCTTTAAAGTATAGGATAGCAAATTTTTCATGGAGGCATAATTTACATTCGTTTGATTTGGCGATGGCTGCCAGGGATTCTGCAGAGGCATCAGATCTTGTGGGATTATTCATTCTATATACCCTCACAAGCATATTCGATACTACGGATATCGGCCTATATAGAGATGACGAACTAGCTATAATAAAAAAAACTCCAACAAAGTCAAGGGAGAAAACTTTAAGAAAATCATACACAAGGAAATGAAAAAAATAGGCCTAAAAGCAGACGTATCAGCTAACATAAAAATAACAAACTTCCTGGACGTCACGTTAAACTTAGATAAAAACACATATGAACCATACTTAAAAGATAACGCTACTCCAATTTACGTAAACCCTAAGTCCAACCACCCACCATCAATTATAAAACACATTCCCAACTCGATCGTAAGTAGACTCAGTAATAACTTAAGCGATGAAAATGCATTTAGCAGGTCAACCAATATATATATATATTCAGTAATGTGATTGATAATTTAAAATTCAAATTTGAATTAGATTAAACATCCGTTTCACAAGAAGGAACAACAACAAAGTCAATAATTTGTATGATCGTTTCGGAAAACAATGTTTTTTTTGTGGTAGACATTAAGCCATGGACAATAATTTTTACATATAGTATTTTAAAAAAAACAAAGTTTCCTCATCAGCAAAAGTATTTGGAAGGGTTTTTAATATATGTAAAAAACACCATAAATAAACCTAGCATTAAAAGTAAGGCAGATGTATCTGGAAAAAATTAAAATAAAGGGTATGTATTTACTTGGTAATCAAATTAGTATGGGTTAAAGATAGAAATAAAATAGAATAAAATTATAAATATAAATTTGGTTTAAATATAATATTATAATAATATATTTCTAATAAAATTAATAGACACACACACACATATACATATATATACACACATATATATACACATACATACACACGCATATACACAGATACATAGATATATAGATAAAAACGGATTTTTAATTTAATTCTAATTTGAATTTTAACTTATCAATCACATTACTGAATATTAAATTAGCTCTAGGATATTTAGCTATCGAGCTTATTATATATCTAAATTACAACGAGCACTTTTTCTTTTCTGTATTTTAATTAAATTAGTAATTTTACTATTACATTAAAATACACTCTGCTCTTTAGACTATTGTTCTAATCTCCTTTAAATTTATATATATATATATATATATATGTATGTATATATATATATATATATATATATATATATATATATATATATATATATATATATATATATATATGCAACACAATCACGTTGACATTGTATATATATATACGGCAAAATCACGTTGGCACACCGGTTCTCGCCAGATCATCGAAGTTAAGCAATGTTGAGCCTGGCCATTACCAGATGAGCGAACATTTGGGAAGTCTAGATGCTGTATGTACGGCGCCGAGACGTAGACATTTTCAGCTTAGTACCTGGGGGCGCATTAGTTCATTGGGAAAGATGCACCCCCAGTCTCCAGTAAGACATATATCTAGGAGAAGGAAACTCTGATGTAAGAACCTGCGGTTTACTGTTTACTCGGTCCTGTGACAGTCGTCTGCACCGACAAAGGTTAGCAGTCATACCAAAAAGTGTGGATGGTTCTACACAAAGCCTTTGCCACTATAAACAAATCATCTATGTGGATTTCCGAGCCACTTAATTGTTGTGGCGGAAGCTCATACGTCGAAATCGACGGGAGAGTCCATCATATATATATATATATATATATATATATATATATATATATATATATATATATATATATAATTTTTAAACCTACAGACACGTGCGTTTCGAACTTGTGTTTTTTCAACGTATGAGATGATAATTACTGCTGATCTGGATATTCGAACCCAGTTACAAAATCACCGTTTATTTTATCGGCTGGTATTCTACCTTCAGGATATCAGAAATTAACACGATAAATTAGGTGTCTATAAATTCGAAATCAGCGGACAAAAACAGTAAACAGTCAGATAGTACTTAACGACTGACGTCTGAATATTGCATTGTGCTAGTTGATAGCCTGTTGTTAATTCTTTAAAGAGGACTCAACTTTTTCTTCAAGGAATTTTGTTGTGTTCGAACTTTTGGAACTGATATAAATAATGTGCTAATCTTAACGTACCTTTCATATATGAAGTAGGTTCAAATCAGCGTATTATTTATACCTATTCCAAGAATTTAAACACAACAAATATTTAGCGTACGATCGTTTCTAAGACGATTTAGGATATTTTAGTTAGCATATTTTAGCAAAACGATTTTCATCAGTGGCCATTATTTATTGACCCTTTATTTATCAGAAATCAAGAATATATATATATATATATATATATATATATATATATATATATATATATACATTAAATTTACAATTTTTCAGTATATACGCGATGTTTTAGTGTTTATAAAACATGTGCTGTTTGATGAAGGGTTTATTGTTCCTATTTACAATGCCTCCCCACAGGACAGAGTTAGACACCAGGGTCGTTTTTTAATGTGGAGAAAAGGAACAAAAATAAAAATTGTCTCAGTCGTGAAGGATTTCTCCTCCATTGAAAGAGAACAAGAAATTGAAGTGTAGATCTGAAGAACAGATGGTATTTATTTGCTCCCCCACCGAGCAAATTAGGCACAAGGCCAATTTTTAATGTGAGGAGTGAAGGGAGGGGGAAGGGAAAAAGGGGACCAGCTCCCGAGAGGTGGGAAATGGGAGCTGGTTAATGGTCAGGCATGTGGGGTTGCCCCCACATCTGGTCTTTGCTAGTCATAGCTAGTCATAGCTTGCAGCATCTGAAGAACAGATACTACACTTTGATCTTGACCCGAAGGACAAGAGTTTTAGTTGGCATGTTGTTACCTACATTTACATCTGGTCTTTTCATGACCTTATTTACATTTACTACTTGGCTATTTGTTCAAGATTAAAGTGTAGTATCTGTTCTTCAGATGCTGCACTTCCATTTCTTGTTCTCTTTCTGTGGAGGATCAGTCCTTCACGGCTGAGACAATTTTTTTTTTTATTTTTGTACCTTTTCTCCACGTAAAAAAACGACCCTGGTGTCTAATTTTGTCCCGTGGGGAGGCATTGTAAATAGGTACATCAGCGAACATTGGGGATTAGGAATGCATTTATAGAGTGTGTTCGTGTTTGCGATTCGATGTTCAGTGTAATGCGTTTATTTCACGCATTAGATTATTGTTTCAGCGTCTCTGAACACACTGGAAGGTTTGACGACACTCACTAGACATGCATTATAATAAAGGTCACTAGACCAGACAACTTACACAAAACGACACAGACAACGATATGATAACTTGAAAAATATACAAGCAAAGTCAAAGGATAGGAGTAATTACACACATACACACACACACACACACACATCCAATTTCCTCCTACACCACAGCTGCAAATTCATATCTTTTACAAATATTCAGGGTACGTCTTTAAAATTTAGCTACATTCCATTAAAAAAAAATGTAATTTTCTAAAGATTGTTTAAAAAAATAAAGAATATTAGGATCAAATAGATTTGAAGTACTCCAGATTGATCAACAACCAAAAAGAGACGTTTTTTGTAAAATTTACTTCCAGTTAATTTATAAAGAAAACTATACGGCGTCATGCGTGCATGCACACACACACACACACACACACACACACACACACACACACACACACACATATATATATATATATATATATATATATATATATATATATATATATATATATATATATATACGTGTGTGTGTTTTTGTTATTAACATTAAAAAACTAATAACGGTCACTTATGTAATAATAATAATAATAATAATAATAATAATAATAATAATAATATCAGAGGGATGGCTGATAAAATACAACGGATTACAGCTATGAAAACTGCTGAAATATTAAGGAAACCACTTGAATGCGGAGATTAATACACAGGAATTATAGACACAAACTTAACATGCAGAAAACAGATGTAAAACACAATGAAATCACGAAAACTGGAAATTTGTGTGTGTGTGTGTGTGTGTGTGTGTGTGTGTGTGTGTGTGTGTGTGTGTGTGTGTGTGTGTGTGTGCCACCAAAAACTGACACCAAACCAAAACGAGAAAGGTCAAAGAGGATAGAAAGACTGAGGGTATGAAGCACTAGCCAGACCTCCGCTGGGTAAGTAAAAAGAGGACTGGTATCTTGGAGAGGCTTGCTGCCACCCAATTCCAGTGAAGACCAATGGTCCCCGTCAACGAGAAATCAATGGTAAGCGGCTGCTATGATAACGCAAATCAACCTACAACGATTATCGAAAGAGGTGGAGAGTACTAGAAATCTGGGGAGACTTGTTGTCACTCAGACTCCAGAGAATGCTACAATATTGCAGCATTAAGAATTGATTATATAATGTTATAAATTGAATTTAATAAAAAAAAATTCCTTATGCTGCAATATTTTAAGTTATGAATTTATTATATTTTTTACTAAAATATCTTGTCCTTTTCTTTTCCAGTTTTAACAACTAGTCCTTTACTTTTCCATGTTCAAGCTTAGCCATATTACTTTTCATGCTCGCATTTTTCTATTGTAATCCATGATTTTTCCAGGCTTCCAATAAATTCACTTGTTCTTTTATTAATTTCAGTCTTATTTTTTTTGCCTCTCTATACACATATGTAATAACAATATACGGCACTCGTCTGCTTTCAATAAAATCCAACAATTATCTCCCTTTCATGCTTTCATTCTTGTCTGTTTCACTTGTTACTTCTCTTTTAGCGACACCAGTGAATTAGTAGCAACAGCAGTCGCTGAAGCGACGTGGTTGCTATGGAAACCAGTCATAAAAAGCGTCGCTCACCTCCTTACAAAGTTTTACTATTTTGAACGCCAGAAAATTTATCATAAATTTTGTTTTACTGAACGAAAATTGATTTTTATTTTTCACAATATAGCTAAGAAGGTGATCTATAAACTGTAATAATTGTTTGAATTTGGTCGAAAAATGAGTGAGCGTTGAAGCTCTAAAGCAGTTCTAAATTACTAAAACTTCCACTTATTGTAATCAATTTCCACATGAATTGTGAATCCCACAAAAATGAGTTCAGAAACATGTAGTTATGTTACTGGAAGTTATCAGCCCTTATACAATAAATTTGGCCACCACCCACCTTAAGTCTCGTAATGGACTAAATGGACTTTCATCCCTGAAAGTTTTATATTCATGTTGGAAAAATGATTAACAAACAAACAAACAAACAAACAAAACGCTTGAAAAGAACCTAAAAAAGTGTCATCCCATTGCTTACATTATTAGAAATCTAAATCACACATATAAGAAATTAAGGCGAACCTGAATGAGACCCCCACCTCCACCCAGCTATAATTTTAACCGGTATTCTAAATAAATTGAATATTTATATAGTTTTGTTAACATCACGGTGCGTGATTCTTGAATTAATTTTTCTAACTAAAAATAAGTTTCAATTTTCAATCTCAGTAAGTTTCAAAAAGAAACAAAATCAATTTCCGCATGAATTGTTAATAACTTTTCACCATCTCAACTATTTAAATTATTATTCTCGTTGTTGAATTTCATCAGAGCTCGTTTTCTATTAAAACTAGAAAATGCGAATCATTTGAAGACTTGTGAACATTACCTGGCTTAAATTATATTGTGAGCAATTAAGGTACACTCGTCATACATAAAAATAAAAGTAACTATTAATATTTATAAATTATATTTATATAGTGCGTGTCTTTTTCAATCTTAAACTCCTTCATTTATTTTTTACCAGTGTATATTATTATTAGTTACATTCTATTATTTTAGGTCATTGTTGAACCCCTGACGAAGTGATTAACATCGTGGAAATATTGAATAACATACGTAAGGGTTTTCGTGGTGCTTATTTAATTTCACTAATATATACATATATATATATATATATATATATATATATATATATATATGTGTGTGTGTGTGTGTGTGTGTGTGTGTGTGTGTGTGTGTGTGTGTGTGTGTGTGTGTGTGTGTTATAAAATATATATGGCGATTAAACTACACAGAATATTCTGCGTTTCCTCCACGCTAGGATTCCTCAAGCGTTCCTGCGGAATCCTAGCGTGAATGAAACGCGGAATATTCTGTGTAGCTTAATCGCCATATATATTTTATAACTTACTATATATATATATATATATATATATATATATATATATATATATATATATATATATATATATATATATATTAGGAGTAATATTCTAATGGTTTAATATATTTAAAATCAATTAACCAATAGTAATGTACATATATCAATAAGAATTTAAGCCATGTGAATTGACTCAAATATTAAGCAATATGATTAACATTTCGGTAATCGAGCATATATATATATATATATATATATATATATATATATATATATATACATATATATATATATACATATATATACATATATATATATATATATATATATATATATATATATATATATATATATATATATATATATATATAAACACGATGGGGTGGTAATCACTGCTCGATGTAGGCAGTGATGGGATTCAGCCGGTTCGCACCGGTTCGTGCAAACCGGTGCTTAAAATATCATGAGTCCGGCGAACCGGTTGTTAAAATTACGTAAACCCCTATTCATAACTACATTATAGTAGATCCTTTATTCTTATTAACATTTTCTTAGAACTTCTTCTTAAAAAATTTGAATCCCACCACTGGATGTAGTTTTAACGGCATGAAAATGTGTCAAGATACGTACAAATTTTGTATTTTTTTTTCAAACATATCTGATGAGATGTAACTACGAAAATTGTTTAATAATATAAAATTTTAAATTATCTGGTTTATGTCGAAACAATTGTCATATCTGAAAAAAAATACAAATATGAAGTTATTCCTTCTTGTTGTTTTTGGTTTTTGCCCGTATATATATATATATATATATATATATATATATATATATATATATATATATATATATATATAGAGAGAGAGAGAGAGAGAGAGAGAGAGAGAGAGAGAGAGAGATATTGTTTCAATTTAGAAGTATTTATACTGCGCTAACCAAGGACAGGAAAGACTGTGTACATTATGTACAGCAAATCCTGGTCTGTCACGCTTAGATATGAAATTTAATTTTTTTAGATATAACCATACATATCACATTCGTTGTTCTGTCATATTTTAGTTTAAAATAGCATTTTATTTGTCTGTCACGTTTGTTTGAAATGCCAATTTCGTCGGTCTGTCAAACTTAAGTATGAAATGGCATTTTGGTTGGTTTTTCATGTTGAATTTGAAATAGCATTTTCGTTAGTCTGTCACGTTTGAATTAGAAATCGAAGTTATGTCGGTCTCTTATACTTAAGTTTTTAATAGCATCTTCATTTGGCTGACATGCTCAAGTTTTAAATTAAACTTTCGATATTCTGTCCTGTTTAAGTTTGAAATAGTATTTTTCTTGGTTTGTCACGCTTAACTTTGAAATAGCATTTTTGTAGATCTTTTGCACTTAAGTTTAAAATAGTATTTTCGTTGTTCTGTTAAACTTAAGTTTGAAATAGTATTTTCGTTGATCTGTCACGCTTTAGTTTGAAGTAATATTTTCGTTGGTCTGTCACGCTTTAGTTTGAAGTAATATTTTCGTTGGTCTGTCACGCTTTAGTTTGAAATAATATTTTCGTCGTTTTGTTGAACTTAAGTTTTGAATATCAGTTTAGTCGGTCTTCCACGCTCAAGTTTAAAATAGTATTTTTGCTGATCTGTCACACATAAGGTTGAAATAGACTTTTCCTCGATAAACGCCCAGATTGAATGGATGCATCCTAACAACGGATCTCATTTTTCTTTCATTTCCTGTCCTTCTTCTTATTTCTCCTTCACTTTCTTTAAGCCACGTCATTACGTTGAGGGAGCACAGATAAAAGAAATGAACTGTGATTTTTGTGTGCGCAGGTGTGCTTGGCCATCCCCTCGGGATCCTACCCTTTGACCTTCCTTGGTTATCGATGACACTATAAATCTTATCAGTGTTTATCTCTTTGTTTTAGAGTGAATTATACAGCTTCGGATTCCGATATTGGGCTATCAAAACTGACGTGGAGGCGCATATTTATGAGCTCACCCAGGGCGCAAAGTACTCTTAATACGTCTTCTTTATAAAGTTCTTAAAATTATCACCGGTTCCCTTCTGTCTGGAGAGACAGTAGACATTCTCTGGAAGAGGGTCTGTATTGCATAGTTTATAGTAAAGGGAGTGTTGCACACTTTTTTTATCGCACTTTCCCTAATTCGACACCATGGCGAGGGGAAATTAAAGCGACCAGAAGCGATGCTGGAATAACCGGAGAATAATTCGTGTTATTTTTTACCCATTAAAATCTTATTAAATTATTGTTATTGGCTACCCATTAAAATCTTGTTAAATTATTGTTGTTGGTTACTCATTAAAATCTTATTAAATTATTATTGGCTACCCATTAAAATCTTGCTGAATTATTGTTATTGGCTACCCATTAAAATCTTGTTAAATTATTGTTGTTGGTTACTCATTAAAATCTTATTAAATTATTATTGGCTACCCATTAAAATCTTGCTGAATTATTGTTATTGGCTATCCATTAAAATCTTGTTAAATTATTGTTGTTGGTTACCCATTAAAATCTTGTTAAATAATTATTGGCTACCCATTAAAATCTTGTTAAATTATTGTTATTGGTTACCCATTAAAATCTTGTTAAATTATTATTGGCTACCCATTAAAGTCCTGTTAAATTATTGTTATTGGTTACCCATTGATGTACTGACCAGATCTGATATTTCTTTAGCGTGATACAGCAGTAAATAAAGATATGTGAACAGAAAGTCTGTAGAGTGATGCAAGAGTAATATTTTTCTTTGGGAGCAATGAGTGTTTTCGCGAATAACATCCATACTCTCTATGCATGTTTTTTTTTTATGTGAAAATTAAATTCACCCCAAACAAGGCATATTGCCACTAAAATATAAGTTGCTACTGTGGTAAGGGTCAGATTTATACGCAATCTCACTCTCACACTTTAAAGATCCCTAAAAATCATAAAGCCTTCTATCCTAATGGTTTCTTCCATCGAGCTACTAGAACTAGAAACTGGTCCCTGTTTTCCTGACTGTACTGATACGCGGAAGTTCCATTGTGATGTGAACAGACATCTTGCTGCTCAACTCCCTACTTAGTATCTCTGTAGATTTGGTCCCAAACAGCAGGATCTTCACTTTCTTTTAGCCATTTAATTTCGTTAAGGGAGCACAGATAAAGAAATCAACTGTGAACTACTGATGGCGTCACGATATTAAAAAAAAAAAAAACGTGATAGCCCTAGCGAAGCATCAAGTATTCAGCTACGGACAAGATTTGAATTTCACTACAAAACTCGTATAGTGAGTTCAATCTCGGCTGCAGCCGCATGTTACTTTTTTTTTAGTAGGGTCTTACGTCCAAGTGGCACTGAGTCTTGTTTGAAGCGAAACAACAGTAAAACACGAGCAGGGAATTACTCTGCCAGAAGTTTTTTCATATCACATTAAAATTTTATATGTTGCTAGTGTCGAGGAATCAAGGAGAAAGAAAGGGAATTTAATAGACAGGATATTATCAGAATTAAAAATCGTCCAGCGTAAAAGGGGCCATATAATGAAGGGGTGAGATGCTGTTGCTAAGCGGGTTGGTAAATGACCAGAATTGTCTATGATTTATTTTCAACTCTCTTTGACATAGCCCCAGTCTAATTTTAATCACACAGGCATTTATTCATGAAAATAAAACTTTTATAACTGGTCCAAAAATACTCACACGCATATATATTTAAATATATGTGTATATATGCGTGTGATTATATATATATATATATATATATATATATATATATATATATATACTTTTCTTATTTTATTTATATTCCTTGTTGAATAATTAAAATGTTATAGGTTTATAAGTTTTGTTATAATAATTTTAATAAATTTTCAATATCGGGATTTATATATATATATATATATATATATATATATATATATATATATATATATATATATATATGCGTGTGTGTGTGTGTGTTTGTGTGTGTGTATATGTATGTATATATATATATATATTTTATTATATATACATATATATACATATATATATGTATATATATATGCATATATATATATTTTTTATTATATATACATATATATGTATATATGTGTATATATATTTATGATGTGTGTGTGTGTGTGTGTGTACTAGCTGGCAGCGCGGTTTGTGTCGGTCGTACAATACGCCGCAACATAATATTTTAATTTATGCAGATTGCGTACGTATTATTATAGCATCAATCCTTTATTGAATATTATATATTACGAGGAATAATTTTCCCGATTGACTAATTTGCAAATAAAATAAAAAATAATGATGATAATGTCGTCCATCAAATTGCGTCTTAGTTTGCTTACAATATCACGGCAAATTAAATTTGGGTTTGACGATGAATGCCCTTGAAAAATCACTTCTAATTAACGCCTATTTTTAAAATATGCAAATTAAGAAATGATTTGCGGCGATTTTAAATGTCCCACCTTCTTTTACGTAAAGTGAACTCATTAATAAGAAAAAATTAAAATAAAATGTTGAGGCACATCCGGATTTAAAAAAGCATTCGATCTGTAGTCGAATGTTCTACTACTAAGCTATATCTTCATCTGGGGGGGGGGTAAGAAGTAATGATTTGCTGAAATTTTATTATCTCCCTTGCCGGTATAACGTAAAATATTCCTTTGTAAAAATTATTCTTTTTATCTATGAGAGAGAAAAGCTATTTTGGAGAAGGCATTTTTTATATTTTCGATTCTTATCGCATGAATTTCTGAACCAAACATATCTAAAAACACTGCCAGACATATAAATTAGCCTTGTGTGAAATTTACAAAAGATAGGCTGTAAGTCTTATATTCTCGTGTTAAAGTTTTGTTTTTAGCTTCTTCTTTTTTTTTTTAATTTGTTGCAGTGTTCACATCGGCTTTTTTCGGAAACTTTTCCAACCGTTTCCGTAAACTGTCGAATTTGGATCAGTATCACCCAGTAATATTCCTGAAAAAAAAAACGATTGGATCATTCCACTTCCCAATAAAGTACCTGATTCCAGATGTAACGTAGTCGTTTATCTTCTTCAACAGTGTTGTTATATTTTAACACTCGAACCCAACACGTTGTATCTGAGACAGTCGCAAGGAAACAAACAAAATGAAGAAATTCGACTCGGGGTTTTTTTTTTTTAAGAAACTAGGCTAAGAGTCTTGTATTTTGTTCTAAAGGCAGGTAGATTTTAGAAAGAAACTGTGTTCGTAAAATTTGCATTTAGCTTTAAATACATTGAGGTAGAAAAATAAAATTATTTACAGTTGTTACAGATAGAAGAAAAGTATAAGATTAGTGGTTATTCGTGTCTTCTGCAAGAAGAGTTTGATTTTCTTCCATGAACGCGTGTAGGGCGTGTTAACTTGCCAGCTGTTTGCCCTAAATCCACTCTCCCGCTGAGTGTTTAAGAATATATACATCATCATTCAACCTACTCATTCATTTCTCAAAAAAGGTAACACGTGAAACTAATTCTATTCTATTACTTATTTTTAAGTGTTTGTTTTTTAATTTTTCGGTGAGCAGTTAAAAATAATAAAATCTCCATTTATTTCCATATTACGTTTGCGCTTTTAACCTACATAAAACCAGTTGGGGGTATTTAAAATTTGAAAAAAAAATTGTTGGAAATTAATTCTATATATTTGTGCTAAATTGCCTGGTGACTAAATTTTTTGTTGTGGTTGTACAATAAGTTAGACTTTTGTATAGAGCTCGTAGAGATCGTGCCTCAGGATAGCTTGGTATGCAGGAAGTCCACCTCTCGTTAGTCGCAGCTATTCGATTTGTGTTGCTGTTTTTTTTGTTGTTTTTTTTTTGTTTTTTTTACTCATTTTCACTCAAAAGGAAGCATATTGCGACTTGGGCGCGAGGGAGAATACAATATATATATATAAATATATATATATATATATATATATATATATATATAAAAGTGAACGTGTCTGTCTGTCTGTGTTTGTGTCTGTGTACAATTTCCTTCGCAATAACTCTGTCAATTTTCAGTCTACAGACTCGAAAGTTCATATACAGCGTACTGAGATTTGAGAAAATCTATAGGATCGGTTTTCGGCCAGAAATTGGGCTGTTAAGGGGTTAAAATTCAACGATTTGATATTTGAGAACTCTACCAAACTCCTCGAACAATTTGGGGTCTAAACACTTGAAATTTTAGATATAGGTTCCTTGGACATGGCTTTAACTTAATAACTTGATTTTAACCCAAAGGAATAAATTTTAAGGAGTCATAATAGGGATAAAAGTTTTAAAAATTGACCGTTTTTTTTTTGTTTTTTTTATTTTGCTCCGCATACACCTAAAAACACCCGGGCAACGCCGGGACGAAATTATGAATATATATATATATATATATATATATATATATATATATATATATATATATATATATATATATATATATATAGGCTGTCCCAAAAGAAGCTGACGGATTTTAAATTTTATTAACTTCCTCAATATTTAAGTTATGCTTACCAATTTTCATATATAGAAAGATGAGCCTCTCCGTGAGTTTTTGAGATATAGGAAGATATCATAGTCTACTTATTCTAATTTTATTTACAAAACTTAATTTAGGCTATGTTTTTCACAAAGTCTAATTTTAGCTATGAAAAATGATGTTACTTAAATGTTACTCAATTCCAATTACTTCATCCGCCGTTACTCAACACCATACTGTACATTTTTGAGTGTGTAATTACCGTTGTGCTGTTACGTGGGGATTTTCTGATCCCCAAATCCTGCAATTGTGCTTATTTTAGAACGCATTCAGATGAAAATGGGCCTCATCGGACATAATAAGGTTTTTGAGAAAGTTTGGATCCCAATTGGCAAAATCTTGGAATTGCATGGCGTATTCCAGCCTTTTTTTTTCGGATCGTTTGGCTGAAGCTCTTGCACCAATTGAATTTTATATGGAAATTTGCCCTCTTTATGAAGCATTCTGTGAAGACATGATCGAGAAACCCCAATTTGACTTGGTCTCCGTATTACTGATGTGGATTGACACTCGGCCTCACTCTCTGCCAATCTCTGACGATTCTCATCACTACTTGCCGTACGGGGTCTACCAGATTTAGGGAGGTCACATTGATATCGAGCCACCATAGCTTTTATTGCATTGGGAGTAGGGGAATTTCTTGTGTTGAAGTTTCGTCGAAATTCTCTTTGAGTTTCTGATATTAACTCATTCAACCGAAGATGCGACTCTACGATAAATATCCGTTCCTCAGTAGTGTAACGACTCATGATGACTTGGAAGGGTTACTCTAGATGATCTGAAAAAATAAAAGAAAAATATTTAAAAAAATTAAGAAAGTTCTGAGGTTTTATTTAACCATCAACTTCTTTTGGTTGGGCCCACCTGTGTATATATATATATATATATATATATATATATATATATATATATATATATATTCGAATGGGTTCGAATGTCATGACCAGCAGGAGTCTCCGTCTCCTACACTGATGATTGCGTAAGCTTGAAACATTAGTGTCTATAGGCATAAAGAATATTCATTGTTTAATTATGATTATCAAATCTCCTTTCAGGATACTTGAGGATGGACACTGTTTGCGGAATAATAATTAGCGTTTATGCAATTTTCATGACTTCTGCTCGTTCGAACACTCTAGATGTTCAAATGTATTCGCTCGAATTCGGCGTTTAATTGTTCTTAATTCCCTTCATTCCCGCGGCAATTTTTTGATCGCGCTGAGTTAAAAGCTAAATAAATGGAGCGAAAGGTGACGCCGCGGCTAGATTCGAATCTCATGACCAGTGAGAATTGTCATCTCCTACACTGATGATTGTGTAAGCATGAAACACACTAGTCTGTAGATATAAATAATAATTATTGTTTGATTATATATATACGCATAAAGATGTAGAAAAAAGAAGAAAGAAAACCTGTGGCGATTATTCAGAAAATTCTTAACGTTTCGTTCCCATTTTCGGGGGAGTTCCTCAGGAGAGTGTTAAAGATTATTGAGAAAAATGAAATATACCAAAGATGATACTATCTATATCTATTATATATATATATATATATATATATATATATATATATATATATAGATAGATAGATAGATAGATATATATAGATATATATATAAAAGTGAACGTGTCTGTGTGTATGTGTGTGTGTCTGTGTACTTTTCCCTACGCAATAACTCTGTCAATTTTTAGTCTGCAGACTCAAAATTTGATATACAGGGTACTGAGATTTGGGAAAATCGATGTGATCCGTTTTCAGCAGGAAATATAGCTATTAAGGGGTCAAAGTTCAACGATTTGACCTTTGAGAACTCTACCAAACTCCTCCGACAATTTTGGGTCTAAACACTTGAAATTTTAGGTATAGGTTCCTTGGATATGGATCTAACTTAATAACTTGATTTGAGCCCAATACAATAAATGTTAAGATGTCATCATAGGGGTCAAAGTTAAAAATATTGACCCTTTTTGTTTTTGCTTAACATACACCTCCATCTGAAATGCTAGTATATATATATATATATCTATATCTATATCTATATCTATATATATATATATATATATATATATATATGTTATGGTAAGTGTTATGTTAAAAATATTTTTTTAATGTAATAATTTGATTTGTTTGTCTACAATAGATCTAGAGTTGCTTAATTTTCCTTTTTTTAAATTCGTGAAAAAATATGTTTATGATTTAAGAGATTAATTTTGCGTCGTTTCATTGCTATGTAAACGAAGAAATAATTTTCGGCGATTTTAAATGGTACCCTTCTTTTACGTAAAGTGAACTCATTAATGAGAAGAAAAAAATAAAATGTTGAGGCACACCCGAATTTAAACAAGCATTCGAGCTGTAGTCGAATGTTCTACTACTAAGCTATATCTCTAGATTTTAATAATCTGGGAGGGGGGGGGCAAAAGAAGCTGTCGGATTTGCTGAAATTTTACTATCTCTCTTACCGGTATAACGTAAAATATTCCTTTGTAAAAAGTATTCTTTTTACTATAAGAGAGAAAAGGAAACTATATCTAAAATTTCAAGTGTTTACACCCAAATTGTCGGAGGAGTTTGGTAGAGTGCTCAAAAGGCAACTCGGTGAACTTTGACTCATTAACAGCCAAATTTCTGGCCGAAAACCGATCACAAAGATTTTCCCAAATCTGAGTACTCTGTATGTCAAAGCTCGAGTCTGTAGACTTAAAATTGATAGAGTTATATTGCGTAGGGAAATGTACACACACACACACACACACACACACACACACACACACACAGAAGTTCATTTTTATAGATATACTAGCATTTCAGCCCGGCGTTGCCCGGGTGTTTGGAGGTGTATGTTGAGCAAAAAAAAAGAAAGCGGTCAATTTTTTTAATCTTTTACCCCTATTATGATGCCTTAAAATTCATTGTTTTCGACTCAAATCAAGTTATTAAGTTAGATTCATGTCTAAGGAACATATATCTAAAATCATACATACACATATTTTGCCTTTTATATGTATATAGATAAAACTTTTCACCGTTCTTTAATACCATTTGTAAGCTGTTAAAAAATTAACAATATTTAAATAAAAGATCATGGTACTTGTACAGTTTAATCAAGAAATATCGAAAAAAAAAAGGGTTATATTGTACGTATTCGTTTTGAACTGAAGATCTCCGAAAAAAAATTTCACTTAATTTGATCGAGTATTTTTTTTTTTTTTTTTTTTTTGAAACCGAAAAACACGTTTTTTATGACAGTACGGTGAAGGCAGTCATCTTGGAATTTTTAAAAATTTTGTTTGGATTTTAGAAACGCCACGGGGGGATAACTCAGTTTAACGCGCCGACACTCCTTCGCCATCTTTAATACTAGCTTTTCTTCCTAAAAATCGAATCTTTGGCTCGGTATCATAACAAATTGTTTTTTCGCTGTAAAACAAAATAACTACTTGATGAAATTAAGTGGATTTTTTTTCCGGAGAACTTCATTCCATAACGGATACGTACAATTTAAACTTTTTTTGATATTTTCATTTTTTAATGCCTTGATTAAACTGTACAAGTACCTAGACCTTTATCAAAATAACTCTAGTACATCAGAAAATACATCCGGTTTAAAAATAAAAACGGAAATGCTTTTCATTGGCTTATATCTTGTAACTTACTGTTGCCAGTGCTGTAACTGAAACCAACAAATGCGACTTTAGGAAGGACCCAGTATTGACCCCTGTAAGAAGACGCCAGAAATATCTATATAGGACGCCCTTCTTGTCGCTAAATTTTATTCGCTTCTAGATGAAATGAGATTTAAAAGACTCAAGTGACTTTCTCATGTTCGCCGGCGCTTCTTATGTAGCAGATATGAAATAAGAGCGGGACTCTTGCACGGGCGTCGTCCAGGATTTATAAAGAAAATAAACTCCTGTCCCGACTCTTGTACAATATATAAGTATATTTAATAAATTTACTGAATCCTTATAAGTATTGATTATAATGTTATTTGATTATTACATTTATAAATAAAAACGGACATTGCAATTTTCATAGCTAAGAATGGACATCATCATAGCATTTTTCTACGTTTATAAAATTTGGGAGTGAACGAAAATTCGATAGGGAAGACAATTCAAAGAGTTGTTGAAGTTTCGCATAACTTAATATTTAAAGCAAAATAAACACATTAAATTAACAATAACAAAAATAGAACAGTATCTAAGCATTTATTAAATTAAAATAACATTGCTTAGAATTTCGAAATAAATTACAATAGGGATTTTTCTATTTATATGAAAACTAGCGGGGATGCCCGGCGTTGTCCGGTAAAATACGCTTAAATATGATATTTTAATTTTCGCAGATTTCGTATTTATTATTATAGAGTCAATTATTTCATATTATATTGTACCCAATATATAGCCATGATTTTAAAAATAATAAATCTTCCAGTGCCATCAGCTAGAATCGAAACCGAAACATAACAGAACATAGTTTCGAATTATGTTTTCAAGTTATGTAAAGACTGTTGTTTATTCGTACTTAATATAGTTTGACTGTGGAAAGGAGTGTGAATTTTATTAAATACAAGCTGGTTTCCATGACAACAATGTTTTTGATAGACAAGATGCAAGCATAGAGTTTTTTTAGGCGCTTCGACACTATTAGGACGAAATGTTGTAGTCGATAAATGGAGTTTTCGGATGAAAAACAATGGCTTCTACTGAGTTTTTTGTCAATTCTAATAAGTTACAATGGTAGCTTCCAAATCATGCAGTCGGAGTTACCTGAATATTATTGAATTATTAAAAGAATAACTTTTATCGTGTTAGCAGGTGAAAAATTGCGGCCATTTGTTTAAATCGAAACGAAAAATTACCTCCCTTTTGAACTAGGGAATCTTTTTGTCGAACTAGGGAATCTTTCTGTCGAACTAGGGAATCTGCACGGAACCTTTTATTTAATCCACGAAGGTGACATACTCTCGCTCCATCAATTCCAACTAAGTAATTCACAACTGTATTTTAATGTGTCGCTGAAGATTGAACCTTCAACCATCGGAAGAGTGTAACTTACAAATGAATTTTACTGGGTATTTTATTAACTAGGCCTCGGGTTCTTGCGGAAAATTTTGATATGGATTTCATGAACCTTAAACGAAATATGTCTAAACAGTATTTTTTAAATCTACGATGTAAGCATTGAACAATTCTGGATATAGAAAGAGAAAATAATGTATCAAAAATAGATATCATTCATTAATTCACAAATCACCCTTATTATACAGAATATAAATATGCCCTTGTTTGACTAGATGAAAGTAAAACTAAATTTAAAAAATAATTCTGATTTTGTACAAAAAATGAAAAAAATGCTATGCATTGTTTTAATGCTTTTTGTACAAGCCAGTCAACTGAACTCCATTTACATCTTCGCCTCTAGTATCACAATGCCGACTTAAATAATGGTCTAAATGCTTTCTATATTGATTCCATGTCTGACGGTGCCCGTTTTCGAATCCATCCATCACGACCGGAAGACGACCGGTAATGGTTAGAAAAAACATATGGCAGAATCTTTTCTGGGATTCCACGTCTACATTCTCTTTCTACCACTCATAGGTAAAAGGAATTGGTACAAATATATAGAAGTTGCTGTCGATTCTGCTGTAAGGGTAGGCACTTTCGACTGGGCTAGAAAGCTAAGACCTGTCAGTATTCTATTTCTTCATAAAGCCACCATTCGCCTATGCGTGGAGTGGTTTACCTAACATGGACTGATGCACTAACCACTACCTTCTCTCTTTCTTGTGCAGGGTGTAAACATGAGTCTCGAATCTCATAGATCCCTAAATATGTGCTGAGCTCTAATCTCTGTCACATCGCCGCAGATTACGCCCCTTGACTTGTTTCACAAGTACTTTCACGGAATATGCTCTGATAATTAACTACTCTTATACCTCTTCAACGTAATTAAGTCCAACCAATTTGAGTTACAGCAAATGCTTACCTTTCACTGTAAAGGTTCCCAAAGATCTAAAAGTGTACTATTCTAATAACTACTTTCCCTGGATCGTTTGGCTTTGAAATTCTCCTCCTGCCCTTGGTTTCCTCGATTGTACCTATATTCAAAACTTTACATGTAATGTGAAAAAATATCTTGCGGCACAACTCCCTACTTAGAATGCTCCTTCCATAAATCTAGCTTCTTAATCACTATACTCCCTTTCGAAATACAAACATGGACATTACGAATATTCGCAAAATCACTTTATCCAATTTACTGATAGTCGAATCAGAGACCTTAAGAGACTTTCTATTAAAATTACTCTTTCATGTAGATTATGAAAACAGAAGTTTAGGTGAATCTTGATTGCTACCACTGTTTGGTCTCAACTACTTCTTAAGTCTAATTATTTCAAACATGCCATCTTCCCTGCCTCCTCTCTCTCTCTCTCTCTCTCTCTCTCTCTCTCTCTCTCTCTCTCTCTCTCTCTCTCTACACACACATACACACGCACACACATTCTCTCCTATCGCATGATACAGTATTAGATTGACAAGAAGGTTCTTGTGGAATTTTAAATTTTGATTTCAAATGACGTATTTTCAAATAAGTTTTCGTTATAATGCTTTTGCCTTTATATATGATTTTAAAGAGCGTTTTTCGCTCTATCTAATTGTCTAATCACAATCGTTATAAAACAATTATGTTGTCTTTTCAAAACGTAGAATACAATATGAAAAAAAAACTCGCACAATTTGCTTATTTCAATTTCAGCTAGGAACGTTACGACTTTTATTCTATAGATAGGCACTCGACCAAATAATGCCGGCAACTAACGATAAAAAAAAATGCCGGAAATTATTCTCTAGAGTAGATAAACTTCGGACTTTATAAAAAAAAAGCAAGAATTTTTTTTTTCTTTAAAAACAAAAAAATGTAAATTAGATATTCTTTACACATAGGAACGTTAAGACTTTTATTCTATAGATAGGCATTCGACCAAGTTATCCGGAAATAGAAATCTTCTGTCACTCTAGAAAGGCATATGCTAGCTAACAGTTGATAAAGACAGCGGGCGGAATCTCTAGTGCAAAAACGTTAAGTATTTTTATTTTTTTTTTTTCTAAACTAATCCCAAATGTTTTGTTACATTGTTTTTTAATTTGCTTTTCGTGTTTTATGTATTTTGTTTGTATTTCTCCTGTCTTTTTGTCTGTATTCCGTCTTATCCGTCCCCCCTCTTGCTACAAAGCTGAACGTTGAAAACAAACAAAATGCCGGCAACTAACGATAAAAAAAAAGATGCCGGAAATTATTCTCTAGAGTAGATAAACTTAGGACTTTATAAAAAAAAAAAGCTAGAATTTTTTTTTTTTCTTTAACAAAAAAAAAAATGTAAATTATATATTCTTTACACATAGGAACGTTACGACTTTTATTCTATAGATAGGCACTCGACCAAGTTATCCGGAAATAGAAATCTTCTGTCACTCTAGAAAGGCATATGCTAGCTAACAGTTGACAAAAAGACAGCGGGGGAATCTCTAGTGCAAAAACGTTAAGTATTTTTATTTATTTTTTTTCTAAACTAATCCTAAATGTTTTGTTTCATTGTTTTTAAATTTGCTTTTCGTGTTTTATGTATTTTGTTTGTATTTCTCCTGTCTTTTTGTCTGTATTCCGTCTTATCCGTCCCTCCTCTTGCTACACAGCTGAACGTTGAAAATAAATAAAATGCCGGCAACTAACGATAAAAAAAATGCCGGAAATTATTCTCTAGAGTAGATAAACTTAGGACTTTATTTAAGTAGTATACTTAATATATACTATTACTTCAAGCTTGCCTGTATTGAAAATACTTTCTTCTTGCTGGCGAATCATACTATCTTATATAGTTAGCCTTATGTTCAAGTACATTCGAAATATAATACAGTGCAAAGAAACAGTCACTCATGAAAACGAACCTCCTAAATTAAAACCTTGAATAATTATTTAAACTCTAATGTAAATTAATATTAAGCAGACTTTACAAATTGATAATAGTTAATTATTGGAATTTAATTAATTATAAGATGAAACTTTAATTATTCAAACTAGATAGATAACGAAAAACTTCCACCCATTAATATGGGAGGGGAGATTATCACCAAAAGTGTCATTAATTATTAACTTCGCACCGGACTTACTACTTAGATATGAATAAGTCACTTGTACCCATTCCCCTTCCTCCCCCCTTTTTTTAATGGAGAGTAGATAATACAGTGGATGTGTTATCGGCAGCTCCAGTAACTATCGCTTCTCCTATTTTGTCATTCAGTCCTCATTCAATGAGTGATTTTTCTGACAAAGGGTGAAGAAAAGGCTGCTTAAAGGTCGGTACTACTTGGTGACCAGTAGTCTGGGATGTCGGATATTTTTCTGTCTCTGTCTGTCCTTGTTGCCATGTCACTAGTAAGGGTGCTGGAGGTAAACGTTTTGTCTGGGCTGACGTTATCCGCCTGATAGTCAGGGACCCGAACCTTGGATTAACCACTAAGGAGGCTGTCCTATCAGCAAGCGCAAAGTACTGGGACTGCTGTATTGCCATTTGGTGAGTGGATCTGGACCATGAAGTAGTCTCTGGTGGGGCCTCTCGATGCCATACTAGTGGGTAATTATTACGGCTTTACCTTTTCGTATGCTACAAATAAAAAAAAAATTTCCTGTCTTTTTCTCTCTTACTTTCCCTCTCTGTACTGCTCTAACCAAGTATGCCAACCTATTCCACAAATCCCAAAACCTCAACATGAAATATCTCCAGAATAAAAACTCGATTAAACCTAGAACCCCATCTTCCAGCGTAGACCCCTACTACCAGGTCTCCTTCTCCAATATCAGGGGTCTACGTTCCAACCTTCCAGAGGTTGAAACCCAATTACAGGAGACGAAACCGGACATATTATTTCTATGTGAAACTGGAATAGGGCGGACCACTTCCCTAGATGAGTTCATAATTAATGGATACTCCAATTTAACAGCTAAATCTGACTCCCAAGATCGCCATGGGCATGGAATATGTGCCTACATTAAGGATGGCTTCCCATGTGGCAGGGATATCTCTAGAGAAGATCCTAATTTACCCTATATGTGCTTCAGGGTTGCACTTGCTTACACCACTGCATTTATATTTGCCCTCTATAGGCCCCACAACAGCGGAGTTACTATCTTTAAGAGCATATCTGAGAAAATAGACCACATACTGTCTTCACATCCCTCGGCTAACATCCACATCTGTGGTGACTTCAACGTCCATAACGTGGAATGGCTGACCCATTCAAATAAGACAGATGATGAGGGGAGGTTTTGTCATGCTTTTGCCATTGCTTATGACCTCACTCAGATTGTTCGTGAACCCACCCGTGTGCCCGATACACCCAATCAATATGCAAGCCTCTTACACCTTTTTCTCTCAACTTCCCCTGAGCTATGTTCATGTAACGTTCATTCTCCTCTAGGATCCTCCGACCACTCCGTCGTATCAGTTAAGATAAAAACGAAATGTAAGAAGCCCCCAGACGTACCCCTCCACCGTACTGTATACCGATACACTATGGCTGACTGGGATAGCTTCCGTACATTCATATCTAATTTACCCCTGCACTCCATGTTTAAAAAAGAAGTGTCCTCTATAGTATCAGATCTGACCGAATGGTTAATTGTAGGCATAGACCAATTCATACCATCTAAAAAATTCCAACAAAAACCTAACAGCCAGCCATGGTTCTCCCCAGAATGTGCTGCTGCTATCGCGCACAGAAATCACTTTTTTCCATAGCTACCAACGTAATAGATGCACTGAGACTAAAGCTGCTTTCAGGACTGTCAGCAACCACTGTAAAAGAGTAATAAAAAATGCAAGAGAGCTATATGCCCAGTCTGTTAAATCCAAGGTAGCTGATCAGCGGCTTGGTTCCCACCAGTTTTGGCAAATAACAAATAGGATCCTGAACAGAAGTGTGCGTTCTATCCCAACCATTATCAATGGACCAGAGGTCATCTCGTCAGCGTCAGACAAGGCCAAACTATTTGCAAAGAACTTTGCAGCTAATTCTACCCTATGCGACGAAGGCCATCAACTCCCCATATTTCCTCCTATAACACAGAACAAGCTAGGTAACATACAAATATCCGTGCATGAGGTCGCCAAGCTAATAAAAAACCTAGATTCCAGTAAAGCAACTGGCCCTGATGGCATCCCAATTATAGTGTTAAAAAAGCTTCAACCAGAACTTGCTCCCATACTTACGAAACTATTTAAGCGCTGCCTTAAGGAGAAGTGCTTTCCGACCCCCTCGAAGACCTCATCAGTTTGCCCTGTATTTAAGAATTCAGGTGATAAGTCATCTCCCTCTCAGTACAGACCAATAAGTCTTCTCTGTGTTATGAGTAAGTTGCTGGAATCAATATTAAATAGAGAAATAGTCAACCACCTCAGCAGGAATAACCTTCTTAGTGACACACAATATGGTTTCCGCTCTGCAAGATCTACCGCAGATGTGCTGACGGTTATATCCCACAGGATTAGTGAATCTCTTGACAAAGGCTTCCTTTCTAGGGCAATTGCTCTTGACATATCAAAGGCCTTCGACAAGGTATGGCATAAGGGTCTACTTCACAAGATTTCCAGCTACGGTATAACTGGAAATGTTTTCTCAATCATTAAATCATTTCTCTCCGATAGGCTCATAAGAGTAGTGGTAGATGGACAAAAATCGGAGGCCTGCAATATAAATCCTGGGCCCAACTCTCTTCCTGATCTACATCAATGACCTCCCTAAGCACATACTTAAATCATTCGTTGACATCTATTCTGATGACACGACCATCTACGGCAACACATCAAAGGCTGTAAATGACGAAGTTCTCTCTGATTCTCTCTCCTCTGATCTTGAGCGCGTGGTTCAGTGGGGGAAGATGTGGCTAGTTACCTTTAATGCATCCAAAACCAAACTCCTATCATTACATCATCAACGCTTTGATCCCCAGCTGGCATCAATTGTAATGGATGGCTTTAGTCTGGATGAGGCCCCGTGTTTTGACAAGTTTCTGTGTTTGACCTTTACTCCTGATCTGAAATGGAACACGTACATCAAGTCTGTTGCCAAGGTCGCTGGAAAGATGGTGGGATCCTTCTACCGCTCCAGAAGATATCTCACTACTGATGCAATTCTCTATCTATATAAAAGCCAAGTACGGCCAAGGATGGAATGCTGCTGCCATATCTGGGCAGGAGCTGCCAAAAACAGCCTATCATGCCTTGACAGAGTACAAAATAGACTTCGTGGTTTAGTGGGGGATACCCTTTCTCTACCCTGCAACCCCTCTCCCACAGAAGAGACGTTGCGAGCCTATCCTTGTTTTATCGTTATTTTCATGGCAGGTGCTCGTCTGAACTCCAATCCCTGGTCCCCCTCGCCAATCTTTCACGAAAAACACCCGTCTAGCTGAATCCACTGTGAAAAATTTCCCCCACTCTATATCTGTGGCTAAATCAAAACGCGGATTTCATGAACAAAGCTTCTTTCTTAGAACTGCACGCCTGTGGAACTCTGTTCCGTCTGCCTGTTTCCCTCCGGACTACAACTTGGATGTCTTCAAGTCTAATGTTAACAAATTCCTAATGAACCGCCCCCTTAAGTAAACACTTCATCAAATCTCCACACTAACGTAATGTACTTGCAATAATCCTTATCCCTGAGTGACTTCCGAGCCTTGATAAGTGGTGATCACTGTGTAAAAAAAAAAAAAAAAAAAAGAAGCTGCTGAAACAGCTCGCGATATCAACGAAGCGTTTGGCTCAGGAACCACTACTGAACGCACAGCACAATGATGGTGTAAGAAATTTCGTGGCGGCGACGAGAGTCTTCAAGATAATAAGCGTAGTGGTCGGCCATCAGATGTTGACAACCATCAATTAAGAGCCTTAGTTCAAGCACAACTGTTCGAGAACTTGCTTCTGAATTATACGTAACGTATACGACGATTTCCAACTACTTGAGAGTAATTGGAAAGACAAAAAACTTTATAAATGGGTGCTTCACGAATTGAACGACAGCCAAAAAGAAATGTTATGAAGTGTCACCTTCCCTTCTTTTACGCAACGAGAACGACCCCTTTCTCGACCGGGTTGTAATTTTCAATGAAAAGTGGGTTCCTTACGACAATCTGCAACGTTGATTTCAGGTGTTAGACGCCGACGAACCTCCACGACTTTTCCGGAAGCTAGAGTTGCACCAAAAGAAGGTCACGCGGACTGTTTGGTGATTTTCGACCTGTCTCATCCATTATAGATTTTTGAATGCAGGCAAAACCATTATGGCGGAGAAGTACTGTCGACAAATGGATGAAATGCATCAGAAACTTCGATAGCAACACCCACCATTAGTCAACAGAAAAGGCATAATTCTCCCCCACTACAATGCTTGATATCACGTTGCTAAACCGACTCTGCAGAAGTTGAACGAGTTGGGCTACGAAACACTGCATCATCCACCATACTCTCCAAACCTCTCACATACTGACTACCACTTTTTCAAGCATTTCGGCAACTTTCTGCGTGAGAAAAAAATTAAAAAATCTAAGCGACATAAAAAAAAAAAAAAAACATTTTCGACGACTTCATCGCCATCAGAATACTGAGCTTTACGTTACTGGCATAAATATACTTGTTTTGCGTTGGTGAAAATGCGTTGATTCTGATGGTGCTTATTTTGATCAATGAATTCTTGTGTGAGCCTTGATATGTTCATCTGAATCTAAAGTTAAAAACCGCAATAACTTTCTTGTCAACCTGATATAATCCACCAGTAAGAGACTGATCTATCTGAGACGCCCTCTCTATGATATGCATTCATTTAGTCTTATCTGCCAGCTCTGTTTAAAACCAAATGCTACTTATTTCAAATGTACCATCTCTTTTCCTCTCTTTCTCTTACACCCTGCACTAGTACAGTTAACCTGTGAGCGACTAATATATCTCAGAAACTTCTATTTGTCACCACTATCTAAAACTAACTGCTACTTAGATCGATTTCAAGCGTGCTCTTTCGATATCTTACACCCAATAAAGAGATTGATATATCCCAGCCCTATTTTCAGTCACACATTCCAGCTAATCCCATGTCAACCCGTGGTGCAATAACAGTATAATCCAATTTGTATATATATTTCTATAATTTGTGTAAATATATTTTTTGCAATTGTTACTTCAGAAGTATATTTAACACGTGAAAAATTTTTCTCTCTCCTTTTTCTTTCTTTCATTATTAAGCAGTTATGGAGGTGGGACAAATTTTTAACATTATACCAAACACGAGTCAGACTCGCGAAAGATATTTCATATAGAGCAACCGCCCGCCTTTGCCCAAACTAACCCTAACCAAACCCTTACCTCTTTAGTATCAAATAATGCTTTTGTTTCGATCTAACAGAGTAATTATATCGGTGTATTGACCTTTGGTGCTGAAATCCCTTCGATATCGGAAATAGTACCTCCGTCGGTAACAATGGGGTCGAATATCAGATGTTCTAAACGATTTTGTTGCTGTTCACTCCTAAAGAAAATTACTTTCTTTTTTATCAGTCACGAAGCTGAAATGTAAAAATGACGATAAATCATCTGATTTATTTGAAATAATTGAATGATGCTGAACAATAACACTCAACAAAAGCAAACGAAAAAGGAGGAGGAGGAGGAGGAGGTGAAGAAGAAGAAGAAGAAGAAGAAGAAGATGAAGAAGAAGAAGAAGAAGATGAAGAAGAAGTACAAAAACAACAACAACCAGTAAAAGAGGTTCAAAAAGAAGATGAAGAAGAAGAAAAAGAAGTAAAAAGTAGCCCAAGAAGAAGAGAAGATGACGACGACGACGACGACGACGACGATGATGATGATGATGATGATGATGATGATGATGATGATGATGATGATGATGATCTCGAAAGCTGAAACTAACTCACAGAAGCAACATCTGAAACAGAAATATAACATAAAATAACACATTTTCTCAAAAGAATTGAAACAAAAAGAAACCCTATAAATTGACACGCATTCTCTTCGCTCAAAATTCACAAAATCAAGTCATTCATACCAACCTCAACTGACACCATACAAATTCATTGCGAAGGGTAAAAAGGGATCGGAAGATTGACCTGTAAAGGTGCAGAAAATACCGGAATTTTGGAGATAGTTATTGCCATTCAAATTCCAGAGAAGACCGACGGTTTTTGCCAGCAAGAAATTAACGACGGCGATTGTGGTGGTGGTGATGATGATGATGATGATGATGATGATGATGATGATGATGATGATGATGATGATGACGACGATAATGATGATGATGATGATGAAAAGAAGAAGACAGGTGAGATAGTAGACAACAAAAAATATAAGCCATGACTTTTGGCCTTTATGTACTCGGTCTGGACTAGACCTCCTAAAACCCTTTCTCAGACGAAGACAAATGGCGCCAACTTGACGCCCCTCCGCGCGACGCTATTCTAACAATGCTTAATAAACACATCAAGACGAAGCCGTTCCTTACTGTTAATTGGTTCAGTCGAGAAAGGGTCAATTTCTTCGGGGTGGGGATGCGTATGTAATGGTGATAAGATGTCTTACTTGCCGTGATAAGGATGGGTCACCGTAAGAAGAGATAATCGATGGGGTGGAGCCCGTCTTCGTAATTATGACAAGTGAACCCTTCACTCTGAAGCCAATGGACAAAAGACAGCAAATAATATGATAACGGTTAAACAAAAACACAAATATATAAAACTAAGAAAAGCGAAACACATCCTTCGCTAAATTTCACGTAGTTGTTGGCACTTCGCCGCCACTGTAGTTTATATATATATATATATATATATATATATATATATATATATATATATATATATATATTTGGAAAGATGACTGATGTTATATTATTTTATGATATGTGTGTGTGTGTGTGTACTAGCAGGCCACCCGGCATTGCCCGGTCATAAAATACGCCTAAATATGATATTTTGCTTAATGCACATTTTGTTTTTATTATTATGCCTGCTGTATCTGGCCTCGCGTTGCCGTGGCTTATTGGAAATGAAAATAAAATGCTGCAAGTTATGGAAACGACCCCCCCATCCCTCTGTAATCCACACAGGACACCTGGTTTTTCGATTTTCACGTTAATCTCATCGATTACAAACGTAACACCCAGGAATTTAATTTTTTTTAATGTCATAATCAGACAAACAATGAAAACTACAGATTGAAATTTCGCACTCCTTTCGACTCATCATTCGAACAAATTCGAGGATTTGAGACCAGAGTTACTTGCATGTGAGACAGGCAACCTGCCATCTGAGTCACAACATATTCGACCTGCTATCTGAACCACCACTCCGCATACAAGAAAGTGTTTCGAATCCTGAGATTGGATGTGTTCTATTGATTAGTCTAAAGGAAGACGAAATTCGAGTTTAGGGCTTCTAGTCGGTCTGCGACTTTCAAGGTGAGTGTGGAGTGTGGCGTTGTCTAATTGCTGAAATCTATATGTGTGTATGCTTTCGTTTTCTTTTTATTTATTTTTGTGAAATACGTTGATTAGGAAATAAGGTCAACATAGAGTAAGGATAAACCTCGATCGAGTAAACTACAGAAGTAATTGGGACTAACTAGCTAATATTTTTGTTTAAACCAGGAGAGGAAATATAATAAGAGTCTCACAGAGTGCCCTGCTTACACGACTTCAGGTTTTTATTACGTCTTTTTTGAGGTCGCAGCCTTATTGATATATAAATCAATGCATTTCAAGCTACATTCCCCAATACAGTTCCCAGATTGGCAATCACATCAACTTTAAATAATGCTAGACTTTACTAATTTCTCAGACACTGCTAGACTTTACTAGTTTCTCAAACACTGCTAGATTTTATAGCTTCTCAAACACTGCTAGACTTTACAATCTTCTCAAACACTGCTAGACTTTACTAGCTTCTCAAACACTGCTAGACTTTACTAGCCCTCAAACACTGCTAGATTTTACTAGCTTCTCAAACACTGCTAGACTTTACTAGCTTCTCAAACACTGCTAGACTTTACTAGCTTCTCAAACACAAAAAAAATCAGTCATAATCGTAATATATACGACGAGGATTAGAAAAACAATCTGACTCGAATCGCATTTCAGTCTTCCGTTTCTTGACGATTTCAATTTTCAAAGTTCAACGTGAATCGTTTAATATGCCAATTTCTCGACGCTTCCAATTTTTAAAATATAACATTCGTCTTCTGTTCCAAGTACTCGCATGTCCTGCTCTCTCGATATAAGTTTTTTTGTAAAGTATTTTTGGGGGCGGAGCCTCATTGATATGCAAACCAGTGCATATCAAACTACAATTTTATATTATTGTCTTGGCCCCTGCATAAATTTTATTGTTTTGGTCTCAGATAGTGTCTGGTGGAAGGTGCGGGGGTGGTTCATCTTTTCTATTTCTTCCGTTAATTTCTTCCATTCTTGGTTCCTTAGAAATGAGAGTTTTTTTTTTTTTTATATTTGCGTGTTCTACTTTCATGTTCAGTTAGTTCTTTTATTTCGTAGTTATCAGTTTCCACGCTTATGTTTTGCTGGTCGTCGAAGTGTTGGTTGTCTATAAGTTAAGGTTAGGTTAGCTTTTCGCATGGCGGTTTTTCTTGTTCTGTTTTTTTTTCATTTATCTTTCGTTGTATTGCCATTAATCTTTCGTTGTATTGCCATTAATTCTAGATTTGGGATCTAACCGTACTTGAATAAAAGTTTCACTTAGTCGGTGATTCTTTATTCAGTCGTATTATAGTTAGAAAACTTTTTTTTAATTCAATTTTCACCCCAAACAAGGCACAGTGCCACTTTGAAGTAGTGGGCTACTATCGAGGATATAAGTTGCAGGGATATTATGAAGAGAGATTAGCAGTGAGATGTTTGTTCACATTACACTTGAACTTTTGCATATCAGTACAGCCAAGAAAGCAGAATCCCAGCAGGGAGTTCCAAAGTCCAGCAGTTCAGTGGAAGAAACTATTTGAGTAGAAGATCTCTACTGCATATGGGTAGGATTTAGCTGCTTGTCGGGTTTGTCGGGGGTATTTACATCAAGGGGCACAAGTGCTTGTAGTTCGTCAGAGCATTCACCATAAAAATACTTATAGAACAGGCAGAAGGATGTAACATTTCGTCGATGGGATAGAGGTTGAAGCCTAGGTGACAGTTCAGGACCTATCAGGTTGGCGACTCTCGTTTGAACCCTGTCCAAGAGTGAGAGACTAGTAGCAAATTCACCAGCCCAAATGTGACAACAGTACTCCATAGATGGGCGAATTGTAAGGCCGAGGAGATTAAAAGAAGTACTTTCAGGTAATGTGTTTTTGGCCATTGCTAATTGGTGGTAGAGAAGGTTTCTTGTAATTATTGAAGGAAACAAGCTCAGTCTTTGCAGCATTGAATGTGATCATCCATTTATGTTCCCATTCCACTAAAGATTAGAGGTCTTCCTCTAGTGTTTTTGCCATTTCCTTAGATATGCATTCTCTTGTTTTCCTCTCGTGTCTGTTATAGAGCGTGGTGTCAGCAGCAAATATACCCATTTCAGAAACAATTTTATCAGGGAGGTCATTTATGAATATTAGGACAACCTGGATTTTTCTCTTACTTAAGGATTTAATTACATTGTGTAGCCTTCCAGTGATACCACATAATCTGATTTTTCTGAGGAGATCATCGTGCCATACCCTGTCGAAAGCCTTAGATATATCAAGGCTATTGCTCTACCCTCCTCTGCTTTGTCCAGTGAATGGTATATAACGTTCAGAGATTACAGTTAGGATATCTGCTGTGGAACGGGGTTACCTAAATCCATATTGTTGGTCGGTCATAGGTTTAACAGCTGTAAGGAGATGGACTAGAGCTTGATTAATTATGGACTCAAATATTTTGACGAAAACCGGGAAGAAGCTAATGGGGCGATAATTTAATGGGTCAGTTCTTTCACCAGAATTCTTGAAAACTGATATCACAGAAGCAGTTTTCCAGCAGTCAGGAAAGCAAGATTTGTTAAGACATTTGTTGTAAAGTTTGGAGAGAACTGGAGCAACCTCGGTGGAGCATTTTTTAATAGCACAGGGGGATGAGGTGGGGTCCGCATGCTTTCGAAGTGTTTAGACTTTTTATGATACCATGCACCCTAGTTCTTTCATTTCCCTTTCGTCGAGGTGGCTTCTGTGATAGCTCTCTATTGCCAGTTTATTCTCTTTTGTGGTGCATTTATTTCTTTGGGGATTTTTGTTTCTATGTTGGTTGTTTCTGCTTTCATGTGTTTGGTTTATATTGTTGTACCTGCAATGAAAGAGGTTACTACCTTATTGAGGTCTTTGATGCTGTTTTCCTGAGATTAGACGAGCAGCCAACATTCACAAGATGAAAATCGGGTCCCCCATGTTGACCATCGAGGAAGCACCTGTCGATCATAACATCCAAATCATTCTTTCTTGGCCGCACGGTTTGCCGTATTTATCTTGATCATTTTGTATAGTAGTGTATGTGTCAATATCAAGCCAAGAATTGTTATACCTGTGGTTCTGTTACAGAGATAGTGATTATCTCTCATATAAATTGAATATAGGGTACGCTGTGATACGCTCATAAAGAAATACATTAACAAGCAAGACATATACAAATAAAAATTTAAAAAAACAAAAAACAGTAGGCACTAAGATTAAGTGTTCGTGCTTCTTCCAGTGTAAACCGGAAGATAGGTTTCCCTCGTGGATTCGAGAAGGTGTTATCTGAACATTAATTAAGTCGGTTTCTTGCAACCCCAGCTGGAGCAAGAGTTAATTTCAGACATATATAGGGTCTAGTAAACAAAATTATAATCACTTCTGTAAGAATAGTCTCTCCAAAATTGAACATTTTAATTTCTTCTTTTTCTTTTTTTTTCTTCTTCTTCTTTGTATTATTATTATTATTATTATTATTATTATTATTATTATTATTATCATTATTATCATTATTATTATTATTATTATTATTATCATCATCAACCCTTAAGTTCTCGTACAGGACATCATTAGTACGTTTCTTTTCATGTAAAATATTTTAAACCTAGTTTTATGTGTATTTAATGATGGCTTAAACAGGGTCACACCAAAGATATGAATGATAATTAATTAAGCGTGCTATGATAGGTTCAGAAATCCAGCTGACGTTATAAACGAGACTATTGCGATAATGCAAATTGATCGGCAATGATTGTCGAAAGAGACAGAAAAGAGTGCTGGAAATATTGAGATATTCGTCGTCAATCAGACTTCAAAAATTACACGAAATAATAATAATAATAATAATAATAATAATAATAATAATGATGATGATGATGATGATGATGATGATGATGATGATGATTATAATAATAATAATAATAATGATGATGATGATGATGATGATGATGATGATGATGATGATGATGATAATAATAATAATAATAATAATAATACTGAAAAACTTCGAAAAGAGAATGGGAGAAATTGGAATCAGGAGAAGACTGAGAAGATTAAACGAATAGCAATAATGAAAACGGCTGGAATTTTATGAAAAACTATAGAATGCAAACTACAAACACTGACCAGTAACTTGGATACTACAATAGAATTTTTTTTTTTTACACGGTGGTCACCGCTTATCAAGGCCCGGAAGTCACTCAGGGATAAGGGTTATTGCAAGTACAGTACGTTAGTGTGGAGATTTGATGAAGTGTTTACTTAAGGGGGCGGTTCATTAGGAATTTTTTAACGTTGGACTTGAAGACATCCAAGTTGTAGTCAGGTGGAAAGCAGGCAGACGGAACAGAGTTCCACAGGCGTGCAGTTCTAAGAAAGAAGCTTTGTTCATGGAATCCACGTTTTGATAAAACAGAAACAGAAAGAAGATCACCATAATAAATTAACGAAGAAAAGAGAAACCACAAAATATAAAGTTAACTACACTCTTTTAAAAAGTTGTGGCATCTACACTGGATGGCGTTATACCAAAGAACCATAAAGGGTCCGGGAGGACGTAGGCGACAGAGCACTAAACAGAAATCCACTAGGAAAGTGTGGAGAGCCCTAGAATTTATGAAAGCTTTTACCATCCAACTCCAGAGAATACAAATGGCCGTTGCCAGCGCGGTAGCAGAGATAAGTGACTGTATTGATAACGTGAACTCATCAAGAGGAGTGAAGAGCTCTGAAAATCGGGGAAACCTAATGTCACCCAGACTCCAGGACAAAACAAAACATAAATCGCTGGTGCCAGATCCACTTCTGAGGCACTTACTCAGCAATGGGAAAAAATTCTTTGCAAAATATAATTGGCATGTAGCCATTAAAGCTAACATTAAATAGGTTCCAAGATGATTGTTTGAACAACTGAGTTTATTGCATGTACTAGTGTCTGTAGGTATGAAAAAGTTGTTAATATTCATTTAAAATACTATACACCACAGCGTGTGATCTTTTGTGATGGCCTGTGTGAAAGCTCCTATTGAGTGGATACTGGTAATACTTGCTTTATTATGCGAAACGACCGTGTTATGTTCTAACAATACGAGGTGCCTTAAATAAGTCTCCAGATTTTTTTCGTATGAGCACTTTTATTGATAGTACACACATGAAACTCTAGTGCCCTTCGAAGTAATCTCCTCTGGTTGCAATACACTTGTTGTACCATTCCAACAACTTCTGGAAGGTCCCATAAAAGTCCTCTTGTGTGAGCGTGCCAATGACCCTCATCACAGCCTCTTTCATCTCCTCAATTGTCTCATAACGACAGGCTCTAAGGTTTTCCTTGAGCTTGGGGAATAACCAAAAGTCACAGAAGGCAAGGTCTGGACTATAAGGAGAGTGAAGAACTGTCTATATGCCCACCTTGGTTAAATAGTCTGTGATGAGGATGGAGCGCCCTTGGGAAACAAAAACTTCCATCTCTTCAGTTCCTTGTGAATAATTGTGTGTACAGTTCCCACACTGACATCAAACTGTGCACTTATTTTCTCTATAGACACACGATGATCCTTATCCATGAAATTCGTTATTTGGCCAATCAATTCCGGTGTTCTGACTTCCTTACTCACCTCACATCTCTCATCACCCTTCACAGACGTATTGCCTTATGCCACTCAAAATCTGATGCTTGATTGATAGAAGATGGTCCAAAATCAATCCGAAGCATATTATACGTTCCTCTGGCATTTTTTTTCTAAGTTTAATACAGAATTGTATTGCATATCGTTCTTCTTAAGTGTCCTCGCGTCCAAATTATATTTATGAAATTCACCAGCTTTAGTAGGGTGTATTCCAGCTCTTGCCGTGGCTGTTCATTTGAACCTTTTTTTTTTTTTTACATAGGCATCACCACATTATCAAGGCTCAAAGGCCACTCAAGGATAAGGGTTAAAGAGTGTACAGTAGAAATTGGTCAATATAGTAATCATTAGTAATGAAAATTTGGTAAATTTAATAACTTATATGGAACGGCTCATCAAGAACTTATTTACTTTAGACTTGAACACAACCATATTGTAGTCAGCCGGAAAGCAGGAAAACGGAAGACAATTCCACAGGCGTGCAGTTCTAAGAAAGAAGCTTTGTTCATGGAATCTACGTTTAGGTTTAGGCACAGATAAAGAGTGGGGGAAATTATTGATAGTGTTTACAGCTAGACGAGTGTTTCTTGTGAAAGTTTGGCGAGGGGGGACCATAGATTGAAGCTCAGTTGAACACTTTCCATGAAAATAACGATTCATCAGAGACCTGAAATCCTAAAAATTGGCCAGTCATCTTATAAGATATATATCAATAACATACTGGATTTTCAAGAGTCTACGATAATGTTAAATGCCTTTACAAGAAAGTCTGGAAACCTTTTTATGGCACCTTGTACTTAAGTCAATTAATTCAAAATAGGTCATTTTTAAATCTAGTGAAAATATTTATAGCGTGTTGTAATAACGTTATAGGGGGTACAACTTTTATGGAAATCGCTCTAGACCAGGTGTGAAGCCATTTGATATGAGTAGCTAAAAATACTATTTCAGGGTCAAAAACTTATCAACGAGTGTTAGATGGAATAGATTTTGTCCAGAAAAACAGCAATTATTCCCCTTTTGTCAGAAACATCGCTCATGGAATATGAAAACTAAAGAATAAAATAAGGAAGCGAGAGTTATGAGGTTGCCGGATTCGAACCCAAGATCAACTTTCTACTCTCCTTAAATTATATCGTGTGGTCCAGTTAGTAAGAATCCCTTGAGACTCGAACCAGAAATAAATGTCAGATCATATTTTCTCCGTTTTTTTTTTTTGTTTACATCTGCATCCGTTCCTTATTTTTTTCACCTGAAAAAACAACACGTTTCTCTAAACGATCCGTTTAGAAAATATAACATTATTATTGTTGCTGTTGTTTTCGTTATTATTATTATTATTATTATTATTATTTATTATTATTATTATCATTATTATTATTATTTGTGTGTGGGGGGGTGGAAGTTGGCTTTAGTTATACGCGGTATTTTCAAAAAGAAATTTTTTAATCACTTCTAACTTACAAGAATTTAACTTTTCCAACTTACAAAGTAGACATTTCATTAGACAGTGTAGCCCGGATATAAGAGACTTCTTCGCAGGTTACTACCGCTCCCTTATATCCAGGTTATACTTATATCTGGATTTTCTTATATCCGGGTCACCCTGTACATTAACACAGGCTCTAATTTGGGACCAGAGAAAATCTCTTATATCCTTTTTTCTTATATTCGGGTCTTCTATATCCGAGTTACACTGTATGCCTGTATTCACGACGAAATATCTACTTTGTGACATTCATTGTACCGTGGCTTATATTTAACAAAAATATGGATCACTATGATATACGGAAATGCCAATGTTTATTACTCAATAAACAATTCCCCAGTTGGTTAGAGACCCACGTTTTTTCCTAGGGAACATGAGCTTAAAAGCATCTAGACTTGATTTCTAGCACAAAACGTAAACCGCTGGTGCCAGATCCACTTCTGAGGCACTTACTCAGCAATGGGAAACATTCTTTGCAAAATATAATTGGCATGTAGCCATTAAAGCTAACATTAAATAGGCCCCAAGATGATTGTTTGAACAACTGAGTGTATTGCATATACTAGTGTCTGTAGGTATGAAAAAGTTGTTAATATTCATTTAAAATACTATAGTCATAAAGCTCCTTAAAGAAATTAAAGTTGAGTCCTCGTTAGGGAATTAAGAAAAAAAAACGATCCACTTTAGCGCAAATGTAATATTATGACTCCCGGTCGTTGAATACTCTCTCTGGCTATTTACTATGAATGTCCGCCAAAATGGCATTTATAAGTACTCAATTTCCTTCTATTCTTGTGTTAATTGGCTGTGGCCTGGAGGTAAAGTGCTAATCTACGAAGTCAGGGGTGGCTTATGACTCAGTTCGAATCGCTGACCAGCAGTATTTATCACTCTCTACACCGAAGATTGTGTAAGCAAAAAACTCTAATGCCTGTGGGTAGAAAATAAACGTTAATATTTATTTTAAATATTTATATATATATATATATATATATATATATATATATATATATGTGTGTGTGTGTGTGTGTGTGTGTGTGTGTGTGTGTGTGTGTGTAACTAATTTTTTCCATTACATACATATATATATATACATACTTATTTCCACAGTCAAACAAGGACGCAACACACAAGAGCCGTGACAGCCAAAAAACCGGAAGTACAAGACTCAAGTGTTGCCCTCATTTGGGCTTATCAGTTAGACTTGCGTGTAGTGCGGTTGCTCATGAGGCAGAGTACTCGACTTGCACGCCTCGGGTTTCGAATCCCGAGTTTGGCTATGTCTAACTGATGAGCCTAAATTAGGGCCAAACTCTAGTCTTGGGCTTCCGGTTTTTTGGCTATCATTGCTCTTGTGAGTTGTGACGTTTTTTGACTGTGGAAATATATAATCTCTTACATTCTGAAAATTCTATTACTAATTGCTTGGTTAACATGTTGGGTGGCATCGCCCTATTGAGTATAAAATTCCTACTTTTGAAACATCAGCTCGGGTTATTTTTTGTTTATTTTTTTTAAATTACATTTTCACCCCAAACAAGGCACATTGCCACTTTGGTGTAGGGGGTTACTATCAGGGGCAACAACTACTGGGGTACTATGTAGGGATTTGGGCAGCAAAATGTCGGTTCACGTTGCACTTAAACTTCTGCACGTCAGTACAGTTGGGGAAGCAGGGACCTGGAATGGATTCCAAAGTCTAGCGGTTCTGGGGAAGAAACTACTGGAGTAGAAAGATCTTTTACATCTAGGGATCTCTACAGTGTGGGGTGGGATTTTGCAGCCTGTCGGGTCTGTCGAGGGTGTTCACGTCGTGGGGGGGGCACTAGTGCTTGCAGTTCGCCAGAGCATTCATCATTAGAATACTTGTAGAACAGGCAGAGGGATGTAACGTCTCGTCGATGGGACAGAGGCTGAAGCTTAGATGCCAGTTCAGGGCCTATCAGATTGGCGACTCTCTTTTGAATCTTGTCAAGGAGCGAGAGACTAGTAGCCGATGCACCAGCCCAATTGATGACCACACTCCTTGTTTGAGACGAAGTAGGTTTATTCCATAGTCGGATTTTGCCAGGTTTGCTGGATCTTTATTAGTTAGTAGCTTTTCTTGTGTGTAACGCAGTTGTTCATGTTTCAGAGTACTCATCTCGCATGCAAGAGCCTCGGATTTCGAAACCAGAGTTCATATATGTCTAACTGTTGAGCCTAAATGAAGGCGAAACTCGAGTATATAAGCGAATCCTACTATTTGTTTGTAAACAAACTAATAGTTTGAGTATTGTGCGACGGGCAAATGTTAATTTAATGAGGAGGGACATTAACGGGCACTGATTCTTGATCCGATGGTTAGAGATGCCGACTGTCAGCACGACGGTTGTAGGTGTATGTCTAGCCGCACAGTGGAGTTGTGATACAACGAAACAGTAGTGTATGTGAATGACTATATATGTCGATTTTTGTTGATTTTTAGCGATAATAAAATATTTGGTATTAGCGTCTCCTGTCTAGGGGATCCAAAAAAAAAAAAATATAGAATAAGGAATAATTTTTTTTTTATTAATGTTCAATTTGTCTATTTTTTACTTTATTTATTTTATCTTTTTTATTTTTTATCTTATTTTATTTTTATTTTTTTATTTTATTTCTGTAGTATTTTATAATTTATACTTTGTTTAATGCTTTAATTTATACTTTGTTTAATGCTTTGTAATTCTATTACTCTTTCTGACATATACACACCTAGCGTCCGTCCTCTATTTCAAGAAACCCCTATCACTACCCATACCCCCCAATTCCATGCGCATCTACATTTACTCGCTTGCCTTATTTTTTCTCCACATTAAAGGCACATCTCCGCATATGGACGCACATATTGCACACATACCCCATAACCTACTATGGCAGACTCCTTAACCACTTTGTATGCCACCGATATCCGCCATGTGAAAGCGATAATTTTCCTCTTTTATCGCATTAGTTCCTTTTTCTCCACATTTTCACATTTTCAATGATTTACCTTTTACTCTCACATCCCATTACTTCGCTCCTAATGAAGTTATCGCTAGACGTCGAACTTCTAATATGGTATCTAGCACCTGCTCTCCTCTTCTGATGAGAAGCATTAGGCTTCGAAATACCTAGGAATAAAGAGCTTACTTATCCTACACCCCTAATTGATATAATCTTCTTGTTGAATCAACGATTACGTTCATATGCATTAATATATATATACATTTGTTTTTGTTTTTTTTTTACATAGGCATCACCATTTATCAAGGCCCAGAAGCCACTCGAGGATAAGGATTAAAGAGTGTACAGTAGTCAATTGGATAATATAGTGATCGTTAGTAATGGAAATTTGGTAAATTTGTTAACTTAAGTGGAACGGCTCATCAAGAACTTGTTTACGTTGGACTTGAAGACAAACATATTGTAGTCAGCAGGAAAGCAGGAAAACGGAAGACATATATATTTTTATATTGGCGTTATTTTATTCTTTGTAGTATAATCAGATATAATTATTTCAGGAAAAGAATATTTAAAGATAAAAACCAATGAATTTTACGAGGTTTTCAATAAGAATTCTAAATAATAAACAGAGCAATATACACTTTTTCTTTATGTTTCGAAAAACATTGTTTAATATCGCTACACAATCATTACAATGTTTCAGTCAATTAGTTATGAAAAATTAAAGACCTCGTCAGGCGATACCAGTCTTTTCTTTTTAAAGATCAAATCCCCAATGAAGTGTTATTCAACAGAATGACAAATTAAAGAAATAAATTTTAAAAGTCACGTAATCTCCTAATAATGGAAAGAATAGGACTGAACTTGAATGCGTACTGGAGAGAACTTAAATGCCTACTAGACACTGACCTCGATTGTCTAAAGTCTCTCTGTACAGGGGTTTGTCAGGAAAACCTGGCGTGAGGATGCTTTTATCTAGAAGTAAACCTTGACTAAATATTCAAAATCATAGTATTCGCGGCCCAAATATGACCTTGGTATAACTAACCCACACTGACTTCTCTAAGTGATCTTACCTCAAGCAACAGCCCGAAACTGGATACTCCACTAGACTAGATAAATTTTTGTGTTGAAATCCAGTAAGACCAAAGATAGATAGAAAGAAAGATATGCTATAACATATTTAAATGGTCAATTAGGAAAGGGGGGATTTATGTGCTAAACTTCTTTACTAACTCAGTGCTTGAGATGCAGAGGAGAATTTTAATGGAACATGCGAATTTGTATGTATCTCATATAGAGATCAATTGTTAGTCCCAGGGAGAGGGATACCTTGGTTTCTGAGAACTTTGACTGAAATAAAATGAAACAAAAAAGAAAGAGGTGAGAATAGCAAGTAGACAAAGAAGAAGAAGAAGAAGAAGAAGAAGAAGAAAAAGAAAGAGTATGAATCTGCATATGAGCCACGCAAAAAGTTGAACATTATTGTGTGTGTGTTTGTGTGTGCGTGTGTGTGTATGTGTGTATGTGACTTTTCCTTGTTTTTGAATTGTTAACGAGCACTTCTCCGCCTTAACTTACCAAGTTCCCCAAAATCTTTATAATTATTTAACGAAGACGAAATTGTATCTTGCTGAAAACTGATATTACCGTTGACAACCGTATTTGATGACAAAGGATTATGGACAGACACTCCAGTTCTTGTAAACTAGTTATAAAAACTTCTTGATGATACTCGGATCTTCAAAAGAATAGGCGGTAGAAAATAAATGAGACTTGTTGACTTTTGTACAAATTTAAAAAACGTATGACATGTTAGATGAAAACACACACACACACACATACTGACACACACATCCATAGTTATTCGTAAAAGAATAGAGCTCACTAGGCAGCCGAACTCTGTGACACAATGACTAGAGTCATCATAGCGTATGAATCCGAACATTCTATTGTTGCCATTGACTTCCCCGATATTTTTTCTAGTCTATTGTGTCCGGTTTATCAGCTAAGATATAAGATTTTACACATACCCCAAAAAACATAATCTAATGGAATTAAATTGGACTGACAAGGGAGAGAGTTGACAGGTCCATTTCATCAAATGTTGCAAAATGATTTTCAACATAAATTTGCACAAATTGCAAACGATGCTCGAGTGTCAGTCTTGTTGTGATGAATTGCCAAACCAAACTGAAATAAAAATAACCGATAGTTGCCAAATCTGCAATTAAATAAAATAGAGTTCTCGATTTGAAATTCGCCACCTCTAAGATATCCATATGTATGTATGTATGTATGTATGTATGTATATTTAGAAAGAGCACTGCTCACCAAATGTCTTGGAAAAGTGTAGAAAAGGTGCACCAAAAATTGTATGTCATACAGTAACTGGTTAGTTTCCTGCGGCTGTAAGCAAGAAAAAAAGATTATCTTCAAAAAGGAATAAGGCTCAACTTATGCTGTTGGAATGTATGTACTCTTCTGTTTAAAGGGTCATCCAATCGTCAGAGCGCAGGACAGCACTTGTCACTGCAGAATTACGGAGATTTAATATAGATATTGCTGCTCTACCAGAAATCCATCTCTTTGAAGAAGATCCAATGACAGAGGTATCATTAGGCTACACTCTTTTCTGGATTGGTAAACCGGAGGGTGTCCGCCGAGATGCTGAATCGATTTTGCAATTAGAATATCTTTGATTGATACTGTGGAATTTTCTTTCAGTATCTGTAACCACATCATGAAACTTTGTGTTCCTCTCTCACACAACAGATTCATCATTATTCTTTCAGTCTATGCACCAACCTTTCAAGCAAATGAAGATGACATCTTGCGTTTCCACGAGTCCCTGCGCTCCGCTGTTGCATCTAAACCAATTAATAAAAAAAAAATGGTATCCTTTGTGATTACAATGTCCATGTTAGGAAAGACTATGAGACCTGGAGCGCTTTTAGCCGCTATGGTATCGGTACCATGAATGCTAATGACCTTAAGCTACTAAAGCTGTGTTCAGAATTTAATCTTGCTATCTATAACACTTTTTTCACCGTAAACTGAAGCAAACTTGGACTCATCCACGTTCAAAGCATGGTCACCTAATTGACTTCATCATGACTCCAAAACGCGACCTTCGAGGTGCATATACTGTTGGTGTCATACACAGTGCTGAATGTGACATTTTTCACAAGTTGGTAAGGGGAAAGTTTAATCTACCAATCAGTTAGAAAGTTCGTCAAAGTCGCGTTAAGATGCCTCACCGTATTGATGTCGCCAAGTTAAAGTTGCCTGAAGTCCAAAAAGATATGGCGGAAAATCTTTATAATCTGGCATTTGATGGCACATGGGTAAATTTCAAGACTCAGGTTTATTCTGCTGGTGCTGAAGGTCTTGGCTTCAAAAGAAATAAGTACAGGAACTGGTTTAACGACAACAATCTTGAAATTAATCAATTGCTGATGAATAAACAAGCAATTTATGAAGCTTTATTTTCGTGAAAATCATTCTGATCATACAACTAATTTTTGACGATACAAAGAGGTCAAAGTCACGGTGCAATATGAGCTAAGAAAAATGAAAAACCAAAGATGGATGAATATGACAGCAGATACAAAAGGCGTTTGATACAAAGAATTCGAAAGAATTTTATGGACTCCTACGCCAAGTATTTGGACCTTGTACCTCTTCAATATCTCCCCCTGATGTCGAAAGATGGTTCTATTGTCATTAAGGACCCAGAAAATATTTTTAAACGATGGCAGGGGCACTTTACTGATGTGTTTCAAAATCTCATAGTAACGATGATGCAATTAATGGCCTACCAGAACGTGATGTCCTATACAGAAAGAATCATTTGCCTTGTCTGGATGAGGTGAAGTTGGTTATCACACAAGTAGTAAGTCACCTGGTTCAGATGATCTTACGTTGGAAGCGTAATTATTGCTGAGGCTATCATTGGCTTTGTTGAGGAGATTTGGGCAGGTGCTCCTGTTCCACAGGATTAAATTGACAGTATCTTGGTGACCCGATTTAGAAGAAAGGGATAGAAGAATGTTTGTGACCACTACCATGAAATCACGCTGTTGGAAGCTGCTGGAAAAGCATTTGCACGGCTATTAATTTAACAGGCTACTGGAAGATGTTTGTCCTAATGCTCTTCCAGAGTCGCAAAGTGGATTTAGGTCTAGCAGAGGGACTACTATATATTTTTCCGGCCTGGCTAGTCAATGAGACATGCATTGAGCAACAGATGCCGCTCTATCAAGTGTTTGTGAATCTGACTGAATCATCTGACACCGTCAACAGAGATGCTCTCTGGTTGATCTTACAGAAAGTAGGGTGTCTTTCAACTTTTGTCAGAATATTCAAGGAACTGCACAGGGACATGAAAGCTCGAGTCTCCTTTAACAGAAAATTGTCTGATGAAATCGTAGTTGACAAGAAGATATTCCTGCCTCTACTCTGTTCTCTATATATCTTGCTGCTCTACTTTCTCATGCGTTTCAGGATTGTGATACAGGTGTCATAGTAAAGTTTTAATCACAGGTCGCATTTTTAATCTTACAAGGTTTGATGCCAGACCCAAGCTGCATCATGTCTTAATTTAAAGACCAACAGTATGCATATGTTGTTGTTGTTGTTTTTTGTCGCACACTGAGGCTGATATGCAGCCTATAATGGATCGCTTTGCTGACTTCTGCACTGCCTTTAGTTTGAAGATCAGTCTGTCTAAAACAAAGGTGACTTTCACTCCTGCATCAGGCCAGTCATACGCGAACATCATAGTCTGTGGTGTATTTGTCTACTTTATATCATCTGTCAAAGGGTGGTTACTGAAATCCACAGACGAATTCAGAAGGCTGCTGTAACTTTTGGAAAGTTAGAGAATAGAGTGTGGTCTGACTGTGGCGTAATAGACACGACAAGGATCTGCGTTTACAAGACCTGTATGCTAACCACACTGTTGTATTCATCGGAGACATGGACAGTGCATCAAAGGCACAGTAAATAGCTTGAACGATTTCACCAAAAATGCTTGAGACGTATCTTAAACATCAAGTGGCAAGCACAAGTACACGACATCGAGGTCCTTGTGAGAGCATATTGCTTTAGTATTGAGATCTTTGTATTCAGATCTTACACGCATTGGGTGGTTCGAATGAAAGATTGTAGGCCGCCGAAACAAACTTTTATAGCGAGCTGAAAAATGGCAAGCACCCTCAACATAAGCCTAGGAAGAGGTTCAGGGACTGTACAAAGAAAAATTTGAAAATCGTGCAAATCGACATTGACGGAAGTGGGAAGAACTTACTCTGCCAAGGTCGAAGTGGCGAAAGCTTGTACGGGGATGTTGTAATGCTCTAGAGAAAAGAAAACAGGCTCACGGCAATCTGAAGCTAGAGCTTCGTAAATGTTTACTTGATAGTCTTAACCATGACACAGAGTTGGAACCGCAATGGTCAATGTTTATTACTTTCAAAGTATAACAGGAAGCACACTTAATGATTGTTGAGATGGAGAGAGAGATTTTTTTGTTTTTTGTTTTTTTGTTTTTTACTTGCCTCCCACGACGGCAAAGTTAGGCATGAGGTCGGTTTTTGATCGTGGTGGGTAAGCCAGCTCCCCAAAAAGGAGGCACTATGGTTAGTAACAAAAGTAAATATGTATCAGTCATGAAAGATTTCTTCTCCATTAAACGAGACAAAAAAAATGAGCGCAACGCAACCGCCCCAATACATACAACCGTCTCAAATACATAATAAAAAAAGACTTGGAACATGATTTGTAAATGTATTTAAGAAAAAGTACTTATACAATTTAATCAAGACATATAAAAATTATGAAATTTACTTAATTCGATCGCGGTATCATAACAAATTATTTTTTTGCTGAAAAAAAAAATTAATTACGTGATCCAATTAAGTGTATTTTTGTCGGAGAGCTTTATTCCATAACGGCTAAGTACAATATAACTTTTATTTGACATTTTTATTTAAGCGATTGAGAGGGGGGGCGAGAGACAAGAATATTATGTCGCGTTTGTTTTGTTTTTTGTTTTTTATAGCTGACCGAAAAAGTCAAACGCTAATATGAAAAGTAGTGCAAGAGAGAGAGAGAGTGAGAGAGAGAGGGGGGTGGAGAGAGGGAGAGAAGGGGAATAGTACATCGTGTTTGCTATCACTAAAATAAAAAAGTGAGAGAGAGATTGATAGAGAGAGAGAGAGAGAGAGAGAGAGAGAGAGAGAGAGAGAAATACAGAGAGGAATACTACGTCGTGGTCTTGTTTTTCATAGCAGTTATCGAAAGAATCAAACGGCCAAGTCTCTATAATAAAAAAGTAGTGAGAGACTGAGAACGAGAGAGAGAGAGAGAGAGAAAGAGAGAGAGAGAGGGGGGAACAGTACGTTGAAAACAAAGTAAATGCAAAGTGAACATTAGTCGATAGGTAAGAATTTTAATTGAGCTTTTTGGGTAAAAGCTATGTTATGAGTGAACAGTGTGCGGTCGTTATTTGTGTAATGTGTAAATTCTGTATTAAGAGAATGACAGCTGGCAGCCAATGAGAAAAGATGGAATTTATGGAGGGAGAAATCAGTATTTATTGAATCACCAAATTGAAAGAGAACAATATGTTTATGAGTTTATGAATCAGTTAATTAGGGTGAAGTGGCAATATAAGGCTACTCTGGGTAATTTTACGCGATGTAGAGTGATTACGGTGAGAGCAGTTATGAAGTAGAGGGAAAATTTGGAACTATTTCTTCTAATGGTAATGGCACTAGTCACTCATAGGATAAAATTTAAGGTTTTATAATAACGAATTAAATGTGTCAAAAATGTTCTATAGTTACATAATATAGTGCCTAATAGTTTCAACATAATGAATGTGTATGTGGCATCTGCTGTTGTAAACCTACTTTATTTTGGTTTCGAGGTGAAAAACTGCGCCTCTTTTATTATGTATAGGGATGAAAAAAACTAAATCTAATCAGATTAGATTCGACGGTGTAAGGATGTAATAACAAAAAGAAGTTACGAAACAAGGAATTCCTTACAGCTTACAAAAAATAAAATCCTGTGGACGAATTTTCTGTAATCTCGAGTGTTATCCTAAATAAAATAGAATTATTTTTTATAACTTAATGTTATGCAACGGTGAACCTGTTCAGGACGAAAGAAGTGATCATTTGGCACTTTCAGGTTTTGAATGTGCTCTCCGCTTATCTCAGCGTTGTTTCCAGTCGTCCTGGAGTTTTCTTTGCCACTGGACTTAAGCAGTGCCGATTCAGGAGAGGTGTGGTTGGATATTACGCAACTCTTACCTCATAATTACACGCGCAGCTGCCCCTACGGGAGTATTTTTGTCTTTCGAGACCGAATGACCTCATCGATTTCCTTTTTTAAAGATTTATTCTATATATTGTGAGAGTGTGTTTATATATTTTTAATTCGTCAACTGGCATTAAAATAAATATTAGGTTGACGACAAAGTTCTTTGCGCAATTTTTAATTTAGATTTCAAATGATGTATTTTCAAATAAGTTTTCGCTATCATACCTTCATTTTATATATCATTTTAAAGAACGTTTTTCGTTCTAACTATTCGCTTAAATTACAATTACAATAAATATAAAACAATTGTGTCTTTTTTCAGAACGTTGAATAAATGATAGTAAAAACAAATTCGCAAAATTTGCCTTTTTTACAAAAGGCCAAAAAGCTGCTGAAACAGCTCGATATATATATACGAAACATTTAGCCCATAAACCACTACTGAACGCACAGCACAATGGTGGTTTAAGAAATGTCTTGACGATGATGAGTGTAGTGGTCGGCCATCGGATGTTGACAACAATCAATTAAGAGCCTTAGCCGAAGCCAATACACGCACGACTGTATACGACGATTTCCAACCACTTGAGAGAAATTGGAAAGACAAAACTTGATAAATGAATTAAACGACAACCAAAAGAAACGCCATTATGAAGTGTTATCTTCCATGTTTAACTTTTCTACGCAACAAGAACGGTCCATTTCTCGATCGTTGTGACTTACATTGAAAAGTGAGTTCTTTACGACAACCGACAACCCTAAGCCAGAGTTGCACCAAAAAACGGTGATACTGACTGTTTGATAGTTTGCGATTGGTCTCATCCATTACAGTTATTTTAATGCAAGCAAAACTAGTACGGCGGACAAATACTGTCAGCAAATTGAAAAACTGATCCTGCAGAAGTTAAAGGAATTGGGCTACGAAACTCTGCCTCATCCGCTATACTATCCAGATCTCTCGTCTACCGACTACCACTTTTTCAAGCATCTTGACAACTTTCTGCGTGAGAAATGTTTCAAAAACCTTAGCGATATCATCGCCACTAGAACGCAAGATTATTATTTTATTTCATAAATGCCCTTTTTTGCGTTGATGGTGTATATTTCGGTTAATAAATTTCGTGTGAGCCGAAATATGTTCATCTGAATTTAAAAATTAAAAACCGCTAGAATTTCCTTGTCAACCAATATATATATATATATATATATATATATATATATATATATATATATATATATATATATATATATATATATATATAACAGGCCGCCTGGCGTTGCCCAGTCGTAAAATACACATAAATATTATATTTTAATACATACCGAAAATGAGAAATGTACATGCGAGCATTGTTTCTTCTAAAAATGTCACTAAGTAAAAATAAACTTCTCGAGCTGAGATCGAAACCAAACCCTAAAGGCAGTGAGTTCAGTACGAAAGCCATTAAACCAGCTTGATACGTTCCTCAAAAAATGTTGTCAAACCTGTTTATTCTTAACACAAATAATCGGTCACGTGAACGATTCACGCATGTGCATTCGTGAAACAGTTGACAAACAGATAAAATCCAATGACTCCCACAAACCAATATTTCAATTTTGGTTCCTTAGTAGACATTTTTCAGGGTAAAAACCGATTACAAATTTTCCACATATCTTAATATCTTATATACCTAATTTCAAGTCTGTAGATCAAAAATTCGTTGAGTATATAGGTTAAGAAGTGTCCCCCCACACATTCTAACTTTTATAGATATATAAGATTATTAGTCAACATTCGAAAATCGAAACATATTTAGTTATCACTCATAATATTTTATGAAGTACGTCTTACACATGGTGGATTGAATGGTGGTAGCCCACTATACAACTCATCGGTAAAAATATATTCTTCCGAAAATATCTGAAAAGATTTTTTTTCCTTTAGCAAGAAAATATGGTGAAAAAAAAGGAAGTGGAGATATTTAAAGTTCGGAGAAGCAAAAGAACTAAAAAAAGAACACTTAATTATTGCAGAGATGTAAAGAAAAGCTATTGAATTCCACCTATAGGTGCGGAATCAGACGTTTGCCTCCGTCCCTTTTACTTTCTCTCACTCTTTATATACATACATATATATATATATATATATATATATATATATATATATATATATATATATACAAGCAAAAGTACCCGTCGTTAACTGGGTTCAAAAACAGCCTACAGAAAATGGACTCTGATTTATGAAAGTATGATAGGTTATGAAAAGGAAGGGTTGTAAATTTGGGTTGAATTTGGGGGTATCAAAACCAAAGCAAAATATGATGAAAGTAAAAATAAAATAGATAAACCCCATAATTTATTATACCATACCTGTTCACACTGAAACACTTATCACAATATTCTGTGGATCTATATTAAAAAACCTTGTTAAACTTTGTGACATATTTCCATTCTATGGAGGTCAGGTGCGAACGAACATCCCATAATTTTATTATACCATATTTCTTAAAACAGAAACATAATTATCAAAGTATACTTACACAGATAGATATGAAAAGTCTTTATTAAAGTTTGTGCCTATTTCCATTCTATGGAGGCCAGGCGCGAATGCAGACCCCACAATTTTATCGTACCATCCCTATTTAAGTTAAAACATACTTATCAACGTATCATTATGTACATCTATATCAAAAACACTTGTAAACGTTTTTTGTTTTTTTTTAATTTTTTATTTTCATACTTTGTGGACCAGGCGCGAACGAAGACCCCACAATTTTAATGAACCACTGTTCTGCCAGATCAAGCATACCCATTCCTGTGTCTCGATACATCTTCGATCACTATATATAATTAGTTTTTTTAAAATAGTCAACGATATAGGAGCCTATTCGAGACCAGACACACACACACACTCACAAACAGACATACAGCTTTATATATATATATATATATATATATATATATATATATATATATATATTACCATTTTATCTGCTTAGTTATGCATGATTCGATTACCGAATAGTATCAATGATCCGATAATTTCAGACTTTACAGAAATAATTATGATTAGGAAAAAAATATTAAGGAAAAGCACAAAAAGGGGGAAAAGAACTTCAATCAGATATCAGCATCAGTTAAGTTTTTAAAGACATTGGAATGTGATAAGGGGCGAAGGGGGTTTGAAATATTAAACCAGACACGGATAGGAATAGAAGGATAAGGGTAAGAGAGAAAGGGTGGAAAAGAGGGGCATGAGATGGGTAAAACTTTGAAGGCAGGGGCGTGGGAGAAAGAGATGGATAAGAAATAACAGAGAATGAGAGACACAAGCAGTTAATATTGTAGCACTAACTTGTTGGATGGAGATAGACATAATATTTGGTCGTTGAATATAGAGTTTGACACGTTAAATATCCATGCGGTTTGGGAGGGGTGTTTGCAATAAGTAAGATAATTAAAGGAAGCTTAGTTACATCCAACTTGAGTGCATTTATTTATTTAAGAGAAAGGTTAAATGCATCGACTATAAAAACTGTCTATAAGTAACTAGATAAATAAAATTGCAAGATATTAATGGAATTAATATATGTGCACATAAGATATGAAACTATGAAAATATGCATATAGAAGGATATAAATAATAATAATAATAATAATAATAATAATAATAATAATAATAATAATAATAACAATAACAACAACAAAGGATATGGAATGAGATTCACTAAGTAATTGAATATATATATATATATATATATATATATATATATATATATATATACATGTATAGAGACATATATATAACAAATGACAAGAGTCTATATTCTAAATTTCATGATGTTGACCGTCTTACAATTTATTTCTTTGATTACGCTAACATTCACAATTCTTGACAGCAAATATTTCGTAGCGCAAAATCATTCATTTATTATATCAATCAATCAATCTATTCTGCCTTTTAGTCCTCAGAAGAAATAGCAATTATCAATCCATTAAAAGAAAAAAAAATCATTCGGGCATGATTACAAAATCCGAAAATTGGAAGAGAATTGAATGAATACTTACCGTTTATTTTACTTTTTATTAAACTATTTTTAATTTTCAAGTCACTAAAATTTACATTTCCGGGTTAATAAATTGTATTAATTTTGATATATATTAATAAAAAGATATTTATTTAATATTTTATTTATTTATTATTCACTTGCACGGTTGACGCAGGCCCCCTCGTAAAAAAAATGAAAGTACAATTTTTGTTGATAGACAATCCCAACCCCCTCATGTTAAGAACGGCTTTTGGAATAGACACTCCAACCATCGAAAAGTACTTGTCTCTGCTAAATTTAAATGAGATTTTCGTAATCAGTATGATCACAGATATTTAAAAGTCGGCATGTTAAAGAAAATTGTGGAGGTGGAGCTAGTGTAAAAATTTACCTACAGAACCAACAAAGTTATTGCCTTTTGTATCGAGCGACGCTAATCGGTTGATATGTTTAATTTTGTTTGTTTTTCAGCACGATTGTAATCTGTAGAGTGCGACGACAATCTGTTAATATGTTTAATTTTGTTTGTTGTTTCAGCATGATTGTAATTTTTAGAGTGCAAGGAAAATCGGTTAATATGTTTAATTTTGTCTTTTTTTTTCCAGCACAGTTGTAATCTGTAAAGTGCGACGGCAATCAGTTATCATGTTTAATTTTTTTTTTGCTCTTTTTTTAGTGACGGCAATCGGTTAATATGTTTAATTTTGTTTGTTGTTCCAGCACGATTATAATATGTATAGAGCGACAGCAATCGGTTAATATGTTTAATTTGTTAGTTTTGTGCACGATTTTTTTTTAAGAAAGCGACGCCATATTGTATAATTTCTGGAGTGTTCGTTTATTTATTGTAGAAGTTGATTCAATTTTATTACCACTTTTATACAATTTATTATTACATCAATTATAATTATTTTATTGTCATTTAATTATTTTTAATTAATCTGACTTATTTTAATATAAAATTTCCATTTGTAATATTTTATCGTAATTTGTTTATAATCAGTTTAAGGCTGGTAATTCAATTTCTAATTTAAATAAGTTCATAACCTAGTTATATTAAAAGATAATATATTTATATAGTTTTATTATTATTTTATTGTATATTATTTATTTATTTATTATTATTTTATTGTATTTTATTTATTTATATTATGAATTAAATTATATTTTTCATTTAAATTAAATATTAACACTTAAAACATTTCAATGTAAATTAATCTATATTTATGAGTTTTTAGTTATCAATAATCTGTGTTAAATTATAATATTCAAAGCAACGTGTTATTTCTATTAGTTATCCTTCTATAATCGTATTTCTTATACTCTAATTTATTGAATTCAAATTTTATATTTCTAAGCTATTCTTTTGTATTGATATTATTTAGTTGTGATTATTATTGACAATTACTCTAAATCTATCGCACATTTATTAATTAATTTGTTTATTTTGTTTAATTTTATTTCATTTTGTTTTAATTTATAGCCATTCACAAAAAATTTATATCAGTTTAATATTTTACTTAATTACTTCAATTACATTTTTATTTTATTTATCTATTTATTGTAATTTAATTATTTTAAAAGCTTTACTCTAAAAATAAACTTTTTTCTATCTGTGAAAGTTACATACAAATATTCTTCAATCAAGTATTAATAACTATTTCTTAAAACACTTTAATTAGTACATTTTTAACTAAAATACATCATAATTTGACTTGTATTTGTGTTTAAAAGTACACTAATCGTATAATAATTTATTTTAATTAATTAAATGAATATTAAAATTATTATTTGATAATTTAATTCTTATTTTATTTTATTATTTTAGGATAGTTAATGTTATTACCATTTTTGTATAATCATAATTTGAAATTTTAATATAAACTAATATTTAACATGTTTAAATATTGCAATTAGATTAATAGTTAGAATTTTAAAGCTTCACTACAATTCCATATGTTAATTCGATAGTTTAATATATTGTAACTTATGATTCCAAAATAAAATTATTACCGCCTACTCAATGTAAAAATTTAGACTATCCATGTTCTATAAACTGTTGTAGTGCCTGAGTCTGGGTGACGCAATTAATAGATTGATTTTTATATTGAAGACATCCGAACACACACACACACGCACACGCACGCACAAAGAAACACACACGCAAACACACACGAAATCACAAATCCAAAAAAACACACAAGGGGAAAACACACACACACACAAAACACACACGCACACTAACACAAACGCAAACACACACAGAAGCACACACCAAAAAACACACACGCATAAAAAACACACACGCATAAAAAACACACACGCACACACAAAAAAAACACAAACATGCACACACATACACAGACGCACATACACATACACGCAAACAGATAAACACGATTACAAAAACACGCCATAAACGTGTACGCACATACACGCGTGCATACAAAAAACAAACACAAAAAACACAAACACGCACACACACGCACACGCGTCGAAAATAGTAAGGTGCAGACAGTTTGAAGGTTTTAAAATCATACATAAGGAGATTTTGAAGTACATAAAATGTCAATTTACGGTTATGCTTAAATGTTGGAGTCAAGAATTATAGTTAACTGTGTAAGTAACACAAAGAAATAGCATTGTTGAGTGTCTGCTAAGGAGAATCGAAGTAACACCTAAGAGATATATGGTATAATAAAACACATATTGTTATGTATGGTTGTGTTGGTTATGGTAGAATTATAATATATATGCTCGATTATTAATATACTGATAATCGTTGAACTTTACTAACTGTGTCAATTAATATTGTTTCATTGTTACACAGCTCATCAGTGCGGCTAGACAAGCAACTACCTCAAGTCAGGATCGGAACCCTACCGCTCAGACAGTCGGAGCTTCTAACCGTTGCGCTATTCGTCTGCTGTTATGCGGGCAGTGAATTAACAATGTTGTGACATTGTCCAAATACTTAAGCTCAATTTCTTTACAAAAAGAGCATCGCTTAATATGCTAATGGTAATTTGTATATCACTTCCCAAGATAGGGAACATAGAGAGAGAGAGAGAAAAAGAGAAAGGGAAAGAGAAAGAGAAATAGATAGATAGATAGATAGATAGATAGATAGATAGATAGATAGATAGATAAATAGATAGATAGCATTTCTATCTGATTCTTTGCTAACAGTTTTCCTCTGATGGGAAGAATAAGCATTCTTTGAAAGTCTGCGGATTAAGGATTACCTAACACACCAGTTTTGGGGTTTCTGCGGATTAATAAAAACTTATTGTAAACTTCTAGTTTACAGCTTTGTCTTACTATATATATATATATATATATATATATATATATATATATATATATATATATATATATATATATATATATATATATATATATAAAATCAAGAAGTACAACTTAAGTTTGGGGGCCAAAAGCTGAATGTAAAGTGGTAGTGAAGTAATCACTTATGGTGTAAACTGGGTGAAATCTGATTATTTAGGCGGGCGGTTTTACAAGAACTTCTTTACATTAGACTTGAATGTTACCATGTTGTGCACAACCAGGAACCATGCTAATGGTTCCAAAGGCTGGCAGTTCTGGGAAAGAAGCTTTATTCATGGAATCTGCGTTTACTTTTAAGCACAGATAAAGTGTGGGGAAAATCATATATAGTGATTGTAGCTAGTCAAGTGTTTTTGTGATAGTTTTGCAAGGGAGCACTTGTCATGAAAATAGCGATAGAGCAGAGGCAAGCTCGCGACGTCTCTTTTCTTGGAAAGAGGTTTTAGGGAAGAGAAAAATGCATCACCTACTATGTTTCGAAGATGGTTTTGAACTCTATCAAGGCAGGATAGGGCTGCCAAACAGCTCCTGCCTAGATGTGGTAACAGTACTCCATTTTAGGGCGCACCTGGTTCTTATACAGATAGCGAATTGCATTGACGATGAGATACTTAATTGATTTCGTTTGTAAACATTTTCCGTGAAAATTTCTAACTTGAAAGGGATTTGATAGAATTTACACTGTCAAATGGAAAGATATTTTCCTGACTTGCAATATTTTTAGAATATGATATATGATTTGTATTATTTGGATTGTTCGGAATACTGTTTTTATCTTGGAATGTTATCTGCAAAACGTTTCCGTCAATGTAATTCATGTCGCAACGGATGAAGTGCTAAGGAACTGTCATTTTTAAGTGACAGTTTTCTGGTGGTTGAAGGTTAAATTTTTAATACGTGAGTTAAATGATGTTGAAATTGATTACAGATTCCCAAGTTCGACATTTAGATTCCGGACATATTTGAAGAAGGTCGGAGGTTACAGCGATCGAAACTTTATGAGAATAATATCCTAGATGAGAATAGTAGTCCAAAAATTCTAATCCCTTTTCCTTTGAAATTCCCAGCAAATCTAAATGTGTGAAATCTTAAAAAGACATTTATCTTAAATAATTGCATTAATTTTTTTTTTTTTACAAAGATGAATTTAACGAAAAAAATTTTTTTACAACATGAATTTAACGAAATTTCTTGCTACGCGCAATTCTAATGGCTGCTTAGGTATGGGACCTGGTTTTGAACGCCAGCTAATCATAATATTTTGAAAATTTTCAGTTACTTTTTGATTGTGTTTAAAAGATTACAGCTTAAAGTTAATTTCTCAAAGAAAAAATATCGTGTGAAATAAAAAATGCATGGAATAATTTTATCTCAAATCTGAAAAACCGTACATTTCACGCAAAAATTCATTATGATAAAAATCGTGTTTACATTTTTCTGGCAAGAGAAATATAAGTTTTCTGGAATTATTTCCAAGTGAAGTATTAAGTTAAAGTCTTAAAATAATGAATTAATAATACAATAAATGTACTTAACTTTTGCTAAAAAGGGTAATAATTATCCAAAAATGTGGCCATGATAGCAACCAGATTATAAAAAAAAGGACATGGCGACGAAATTCAAAGTACGGAAGCGCATTAATGACATAATGTCATTATTATTTAACAATGTTCCGGTATATCGAGCATTTTTTTCCTTTTCCTTTCAAGAATGTGCATCCGTACGTACCGATATGGAACGTTTGTATAATTCTCTCCATTTTTTAATTTACTTATTTTTGTATGTTCCTGTTTTTCAATTTAATTTTTTTTTTTACTTTATTTTCTGAGATTATATAAAATTATCTTACATTTATGATTATACGTTCTTGTGTGCTATATAAATATTAGAATCTTACATATAAAGATTACGTTAAAAAATGTAGCCGTAAAAAAATGAAAAATAATGTTTGCAATTAAATGTTTTTAGCGGGAAAATATTAAATAACCGATGTTTAATTCAATGATAATATCGGTAGTTCGAGAAATTAATTTTTCTTCGAGTGATATCGATTTCGTTAATATGAACTTTAGGTGCTTTTTTTCCTTTTCCTTATGTTCCTGTAAAAATTAATTATTTTTTTTTAATTGTTATAATTTACGATTCTTTATTTTCATTAAAAAAAAAGCCTAAATAAATTCTTGCATTTTTTTTACTACAAAAAACCATAACTTTAGTAAAGGTGTTTTTTGTTATACAAAAAATAATACATTTCCACTCGGATTCAAATAAAATAAATTCGTTCATTATACTCCACGATCATTATTTGATGAATACTGAAAATTTCATTAAAATTAGTTAATTTCCTGATTTTTGGTGGATTTTTCAGTAAAAGGAGGGGTTAAAATGTTTAGACATTTTGAGCATCGGCATTCATTTTGCCTGTACCTAGAAATTACATATACGTTTAAAACCATTTGGTGCAAATAATAATTTAATGACCGTGTATAAAATTCCCGAACAGCGCCGAGTAAATACAGCTAGTTCAATGAATAGAGAGATGATGTAACCCTATGCACCGACAAAACAGAAGTAGTAGCCCGCATGGCTCTTCTAGTACATTTATACCTAATAGTGACCTATTGATAACGTAGCCTATAAGTATTCGCCACACCCAAGAAGGCGATCACTCGGCGACACTGACCAACCACCGAGAGAACATGGAAATCAGACGAATCATGTGATGTGGATTCGAGCCCACTCACGCCATCTGTTCTCAAATGTTGCCTCATTTCACCGCAGGCGGCGTTGTGACGTGAGACGTTAACTTTGACGCCAGTTCGGATCGCACACATGCCCGCACCTCAGAATGTTGTCTGTGATGGAGGCTGGAGCTTAATCCTCCACCCAATGATAAACACACACACACACACACACACACACACACACACACACACACATACATATATATATATATATATATATCGTTAGTTTAAGCTTAATTTAATTGTGAAAATTTGAAAAGAATATATACCTTAAAAGTATATGTTTCGTTATATATATATATATATATACATATATATATATATATATATATATATATATATATATATATATATATATATATATATATATACGGTTAAAGAATCGAACAAGGGCAGAATCTTTTTTATATAAAATTTTTTTTCTTAAATCAAATTTAAATTTTTACCCATAATATATATATATATATATATATATATATATATATATATATATATATATATATATATATATATATATACTAGCAAAAGTACCCGTTGTTTACTGGGTTCAAAACGAGTCTTTAAAAAATTGACTCTGCTGTATGATAGTATTGTCGAAACCAACATTGGTGAATGAAATAGGATTTGACCAATATTTTAATAATTTATGATTAAAAAATGGAAGATTAAACTAAACGCTTTTAAGTAACTTTGATAATATTTCGTAATGTATTTTTCCGTCACATGAAATCCGTGCAAAATAAAATGCTTGTACCGTTAAAATTTCTAACAAGTAGGTATTACAAATTTGATTTTTGTAACATGCATCTATTGTAACCCGAATGTTTATAAAACGAAGCATTTGCACGCATTGCCTTCAAAGTAGTCTAAAAGCATGGGGCGTATTTACACTGAAATCAGTATCTGCTAACTGATTAGAACAGCATCTTGGTTGGTCTTTTCCGGGTGCTCTTTAAATTGCACTCTTTGCCATAAGCGTAACACATGCGAGCACTATGCGAACCAATTGCAGGCACGTGATCGACCTTTGGCCTCTGGCCTATGTATCACTTCCGAGATAACATTTTAAACGAGCAATGCTAAGCCACAGCCTTGCACGTATGTGGCATGTAAGACTGCAAAGATCAGCACTTTATTTCATCAACAGTAATCTTGTTCTGTTCTGATCGGATTATGGATAGGTGACCGATAAACATATTCCTCTTCATGACATTCAATCTACAAACATTTTGCAGAACGGTTATCTGAATGAATGACAAGATCTATAGCTTACTAGCTGTTCCTTTCCAGTGTTGCCCGGGATTCTAATTATTTTATTTTTTGTTTCGCTTTTGTTTTTAATTATACTATTTTCCTTTTGCAGAATCCTGAAAATTACATTTAATTATTATTGTATCATTAGCCACGTTATAAGCACGTTGAAACACCGGTTCTCGCCAGATAACCAAAGTCAAGCAACAATGAACCTGGCCAGTACAACATGGTTGACCATTTGGAAATGCTAGGCGCCGTATGTACCGCGTCGGGACGTAAAAATTTCCAGATTAGTTTCTGGAGGGTGCGTTTAATCCACTGGGAGAGATGCACGCCCAGCCTTCGTTAAAACATGCATCTAGATGGAACCCTTTGATGTAAAAGCCTTAGGTCTATTGTCTGCTCTGTCTTGTGGCGGTCATTGAACCGACTGAGATTAGCAGTTGTACCAAAAAAGCGTGGTTGGTTCTGCACAAAACCTTCACTACTATAAACAAATCATCTGTATGAATTTCCGAACAACTTAGTTGTTGTGACGGACCTGATACGTCAAAATCGACGGGGGTATATGGGGACCGAGTTCCACATGCAAGCGAATACACGAACACAAACTGGTGACCTTAAGGTAAATTTAATTACCGTCATTTAATTCTGATAATGCTATTCTTAGCCACAAGGGAGGTGATACATCACACTTCCGTATCCGTTTTGTATCCCCCTCTCTCTCTCTCTCTCTCTCTCTTTCTCTCTCTCTCTCTTTCTCTCTCTTACTTGGGCCTAAGCTCCTGTTTTAAACACACGCAAACACATTTGGACTCTCAGAAAATACTTAAAACAAGTAGTGTTTGCCTATGCATATTCGGTATTGAACTGTTTAAAATTACACTAGTATCCGTTCTGTAAATAAATATACATCGGTTGTAAATATAATTTCGGCGAATTTTGTGTACTCATTTCTTGGCTGCGACTAATCTCCTCAATGCTCCACCAGTAACAAACCGCGGGTACATTCGCCCGCTACAATATTGGTGACTTTCTTATTCCTTTAACTAACTTCGTCCTCTATAAGTGTCATCATCATTAGCCATTAACTTATTAATTAAATTGGTTCAAAACTATAATTACTTTTATCAACAATGTTTGTTTTGTTTTTGTTTTTTTTGTATTTTTGGTGGGGGGGGGAATGGAGAACTGCTTGTTAAGGTCTGAAATCCACTCGAGGATAATGGTTAATAAATGCCAGGAAGAGGATGCGACAACACTCTATGTATGGGTAGTGGTGGAAATCGGGTAGAACTTGATTATTTAAAAGGATGGCTCAACGAGAGCATTCTATATTGAAGTCGAAAACAACCATTTTGTAGCAAGCTGAAAAGCTGCCCCACGGTATAAGTTCCACAGGAAACAGTCCTATGAAAGAAACTTTGTTCATGAAATATACGTTTAGATAAGGTACAGATAGATAATAGGGGGAATTGACAGTGGTTATAGATATACGAGCGTTTGCTGTAAATGTTTTGCTGGGGCGGTCATTAATTGAGGCTCCATCGACCACTTGCCATGACAATAATGATAGAACAAAAATAGACTTGCAAACTCTCCTTTGTGAGAAAAAGATTGCAAGGAGAAAAAGACATCGTCTACTAGATTTCAAAGCCAATTTTGAACCCTATCAACGCAGGAAAGGGTTGCCCTGGTGTAGCAACATTACGTCATCTTAGAACGTATTTAGCTCTTAAACAGAGGATTGTGCCGGAAGTACGATACCTTCTGGAGCAGTAGAATGATCCAACTATTTTTTCAGCGATCTTAGCAACATATTTGATTACGTGTTCTATTTCAGTTCAGGACTGAAGGTCAGTTTCATAAGCTTCTCATGTGACCTGACCGTGAAGTAGGGTTTCCTGGTTTCTGTACGATATCTTTACGTTCTTAATCTCCTTTTCATTATAGAGAATTGCATTCTGGTGATGACTACAAGTGTATCAACATGTTGGAAAGCCTACAGCGAAAAAGGATTAAAAAAAGGTTTCAAAATCTAACATGGAAGAATAGCTTTTACTTCGCATATCCTACGACAATTTTGAAAGTATGGGGAAATGAAGTAAATCAATGCAAAAAAAAAAATGGAGGATGCGGAAGCAGTCAGGAGTTACTCGATTGCTACTAAACAGAATTTATTTGCAGACAAAACTCCAGAAAAATCCATTTTTCCATCAAATATCATATTGTAGAAAGCACCTCGACTGGGGAGGGTTTTTTCCCCCATTTCCAAACTCTGTTTCCCCTCTTTCCCGTCGTTTACATTTCAGTCGACAATAAAATATTAGCGAAAATAAATAAATAAATTGTTTCCTAAGCTTTAAACAATAAAAAGATAATATTACTCTAAAAAATCAAATTCATTTATTAAAAATAGAAATTTAATAACTACCAAAAATACCAAAATATTAATTTAATAAATGACAAAATCTTAAATTAATAAATACCAAAATCTTAAATCAATTAATGCTAAAATCTTAAATTAATAAATACAAAAATCTTAAATTAATAAATACTAAAATATTAAATTAATAAATACTAAAATTTTAAATTAATAAATACCAAAATATTAAATTAATAAATACTAAAATATTAAAGTAACAAATACTAACAGATTAAATTAATAAATACAAAAAATATAAAATTAATAAATACCAAAATATTAAATTAATAAATACTAAAATATAAAATAAATAAATACTAAAATATGAAATTAATAAATACTAAAATATTAAATAAATAAATAAATACAAAATATTTAATTAATAAATACTAAAATAGTAAATAAATAAATACGAAAATATAAAATTAATAAATACGAAAATATTAAATTAATAAATACCAAAATATTAAATAATTAAATACCAAAATATTAAATTAATAAATACCAAAATAGTAACTTAATAAATACTAAAATATTCCTATTAGCAACACAGTTTTGTTCAGAACAGTTATTAGTCGCGTGCAAGCGACTTTATAAGTCACTCCGTCGGTCGGTCGGTCGGTCGGTCGGTCGGTCCGTAACATTTTTTACTCGGCCTTTTTTGTTAAGATCAAAGGTCTGTTGTTAATAGATGCTGTTCTTAGCTTTTTAAGCTTTTCGTGGCCTTTTGGCCAAGATCAAAGTGTACTATTTAGTCCGGAAGATACTGCAAGCAAAGACCATATGTGGGAGCAGCCCCACATATAAGACCTTTGTCAATGTAGGGGAAAGCCTACATACCCATTGTAACTATCCAGCTCCCCTACTCTCCCGGGGAGCTGGTCCCCATTTCCTCTTCACTCCTCACATTAAAAATCGGCCTTGTGCCTAATTTGCTCGGTGGGGGAGCAAATAAATACCCTTTTCTTGGCCTTTTGACCAAGATCAAAGTGTAGTATCTGTTCCGGAAGATACTGCAAGCAAATACCATATATAGGGGCGACCCCACATATAAGACCTTGGTCAACGTAGGGGCAAGCCTTCATACCAATTGTCACTATCCAGCTCCCCTACTTCCCGGGGAGTTGGTCCCCATTTCCCCTTCACTCCTCACATTAAAAATCGGCCTTGTGCCTAATTTGCTCGGTGGGGGAGAAAATAAATACCGCTTTTCTTGGCCTTTTGGCCAAGATCAATGTGTATTATCTGTTCCGGCAGATACTGCAAGCAAAGACCATATGTGGGAGCTATCCCACATATAAGACCTTGGTCAATGTAATCAAAGTGTAGTATCTGTTCCGGAAGATACTGCAAGCAAATACCATATATAGGGGCGACCCCACATATAAGACCTTGGTCAATGTAGGGGCAACCCTTCATATCAATTGTCACTATCCAGCTCCCCTATTCCCCGGGGAGCTGGTCCCTATTTCCCCTTCACTCCTCACATTAAAAATCGGCCTTGTGCCTTATTTGCTCGGTGGGGGAGCAAATAAATACCAACCCTTCATACCAATTGTCACTATCCAGCTTCCCTACTCACCGGGGAGTTGGTTCCCATTTCCCCTTCACTCCTCACATTAAAAATCAGCCTTGTGCCTAATTTTCTTGGTGGAGGAGAAAATAAATACCTTTTTCTTGGCCTTTTGGCCAAGATCAAAGTGTAGTATCTGCTCTTACTACATGCTGTACTTATTGCGATATAAAGTGGGGGATAAATTTTCTGTATAAATTTAATATAAATTGATAACCCACTTTACAACCAGTCAGTCTCAAAGCCATTCAAGTCATTCTCCAGAGCATTCCTGTTGTTTTTAAAGGATTCCAGTTATTTTTTTAAAGTTATTCTTAAGGTCATTCAGATAATCCTTAAGTTCATTAAAGTCATTCTAAGTCATTAACTTTTTGTTTATTTAAGTCATTTCAGCTCATTTTTCGGTCATTTTAGTTTATCTTTAAGAATTTCATTTCAATCCTACATTCACGCATTCATTCATTACACGAGAGCACGCAACTGATCGCTATCGGCCTTGTTTACAAGGGAGTCACCAATTATGAAGATCCTTAATGCCACTCGAGGATAAAGGTTAATGAATGTAAGGCGGTAGTTTTGTAATTGTTAATGGTATAGATTGGGTAGAAATTGATTATTTAAAGGGGCGGCTCAAAAAGAATTTAATGACATTAGACTTGAAAGCTACCATATTGTAATCGGCCAGGAAGCAAGGTAATGGGACAGTGCTCAACATACGAGCAATTCTAGGAACGAAGCTTTCTTCATGGCATCTTCCTTTAGATTTAGGCACAGAGAGCGAGAAAAATTCTTGATAGCTAGTCGAGTGTTTTTTGTGAAAGTTTCGCAAGGGCGGACCATAGATTGCATCTCAGGCGAAAATAACGACAGAGCAGAGACAAACTCGTACCCTCTCTTCTATGAGAAACAGGTTGCAGGGAAGAGAAAAGGGCATCACTTACTAGGTTTTGAAGTCCATTTCCAAATCTATTAAGGCAAGATAGAACGCGTCGAGCAGCTCCTATCCAGATCTCGTAACAGTATTCTATTTTAAGGCGTACTTGGCTCTTATATAGATAGAAAATTGCATTGGCAGTGGAGCAGTAAAATGATCCAAACTATTTTTCTAGCGATCTTGGCAACAGAATTTATGTATATATTCCATTTCAGATCAGGAGTGAAGGCCAATCCCAGAAGCTTGTCAAGACATGGTGTTTCCCCAAGATGAGAACCATTTATTTCAATTGGGGCCAGATGGGGGGATTGAATTAAGATGAAAAGAGAGAAGCTTGGTTTTAGATGCATCAAAATTAACAAGCCACGTGCTCAAAATCAGAAGAGAAAGAATCAGAAAGGTTTATATACAAATTCATGCTAAACAATAATACATTTTACTAATTTTTATCCTCTGATGAAAAGAGCGCATCTTTGAAAATAATATTACACTGGTCAACAACAAATTTGTTGTCTGCGTTTTTTATTTTCAGCTGCGTTTTTGCATCGAAGCAATATTTTGTAATATAACTTTTGAAATCATTACCCAGAATCGTTGAAAAAATGGTCACCAGACCGTAGTGGAATAGGACCGCAAATGGATGATAACATTTAATGATAGTAAGACTAAGCTGCTCTCCTTTAACAATTACAAGACGCCTCTCCAATCGCTGATATCTATGACAACACTCTACCTGAGAATATTTTCTTCAAACTGTTCGGCCTAATATTTGCAGGCAATATGAACTGGAACAAATACATTGATGGCATTGCAAATGCTGCTGCAAAGAAGGTTAGAGTATTGTTGCCACATCTAGGCTGGTGCATCTACCACTAGCCTCTCCCTCTTGGATAGGGTCCCAAAAAATGTTTTCAATCTAAAAGGTTCCACTTTGTCAACTAAGATCCAACGTCTATCACAAAATATTGCATCTCTGTGCCTGTTTTACAAGTATTTTAATGGAATGTGCTCTGATGAACTCGTTGCACTTGTGCCCCCCTCGACGTACACATCCGTGACAAACCCGCTTGGAAACAAAATCTCACCCTTTCACTGTTGAGGCCCCTAAATGCCAGAAAGCTTTTTACTCTAATAGTTTCGTCACACGAACAGTTAGAGCTTGGAATTCATTTCCTGCTACCTACTTCTCTGGCTGTACTGATATGCAGAATTTTAAATGTAACGTAAACCAACATCTTGTTGATCTTTCATAAGTCTGGTCCCAAATAGTAGCGTCTTGTGCCCAAGTGGCGATATGCTTTGTTAGGGGTGAGCGTTGTCTGTCTGTTTGAGGAACTGTTTCTACAAATGTCCTCAGTCAATTTTTGGCCTACAGACTTGAAACTAGATATACAAGGTATCTGGACCTGTGGAAAAAAATTACAATTAGTTTCGAACCGTAAAAATAGCTGCTAAGAGGTCAACATTTTTGGAAGTTGGAACTTGACGGCGATGAGTAAACTTAAAGTTCGCTTATACGCATGCACAAATGTACATCCATAAGTTAAATAGCGTCATTTTATCACTTTAGGCGACAATGGACATGGCTCAGAGAGTAACGAACAAGGCTGGAGAGCTATATGTGCTGGTTTCGATTCTAACTGATGACACCCGAATTATTATTATTTTTTTTTTTTTCCTTTTGAAATTACTACTATTTATTGCGTACAACAAAATTAATCACTGGAGAATTGTCTCTATAAATCTGTATCAATCGAAAATCTGTATAAATTTAAATCTTATATTAAAGTCGAATTTTACGACCGGGCATCGCCAGGCGTCGTGCTAGTGTATATATAGATCAGACTATTATTGGGCTTATTATAGTGGTTATATCTGCATCGCGCGGGTTCAATCTGTCTGTAAATGTACTGATGAACACAAATGTTGAATATTTATGTTATCTATAAAAAAAATTCAGCAACAATTACCGGCCGGTTTTGTTGCGTCATGAATCCCGTTGAGTTTAACACAGTTTATTCTGTATAATGCTAATCATTTATTCGTAGCAATGTTTTCGCGTGTAATATAACTAAACAAACGATTTATTTTATCCACAGAGCTGGGGATAAACAATGAAGAATGAAACTTGCACAGGATTCGAAACTGAGGCGAGTAAGGGCACGAGTTCAAATCTTGTACGAATCTCGTTTTTTTTGTTTTTTTTTTACTTTGTGTTATTCTTCGTTTGTCCACAGCCCTTGTTATTTTAGGGATATCATCCACGTTATTTATTTGTTTCCCACGAAACAAAATGTGACACAAAGTCGATTTAATGTGGAAGATAACCAGCTCCCCTCAAAAGGGGATTCTACAAAACAAAAATTGCTTTAGTATAGAAAGTTTCCTCCCTCCATGTACTAAGGACAATTAGTTTGAGTGCAGCATCTGTGCAGACACCACACTTCAGTGATCAACCCAGTAAAAGTATCGGGTGTCGTCTGACATAAAATACTGTCAAAAATAAATTCCAATATTAAAACTTTGATTCTCTTTTCAAAGGAAATGTTTACACGGCCACCTGTCTGCTTTACGATTCACTAACTAAATGAAATATTTAGAAATAACTCTAATTCAATACTTGCTTTAGCCCAGCCAATCCGGCCTTCTAGCATCTCTCAGCAACCCTTCTTTATATAATGAACCTACTTATGTATTTAACTACCCTCCCAGTCTATACGCTTGCGGTTCTCAGCGGGAATTCGTTAATTTCTGCCATTTTCGTTGTTATTTTTGCAAGATGCCGAAGACAGTCGGCTAAGACTTTATCTTTCTCAGCATGTGTATTTTTAATAAAAAGTTTATGCAAACAAATCGCAACTCTGCATATAACCACTTTATCAGCACGAATTATTGCTGACATTACGTTACGAAATTGGCCACATCTCTCCGTCTGTCCTTATATATATATATATATATATATATATATATATATATATATATATATATATATATATATATATATATATATAGTAGAACCCCGGGATACAGTAGCCCTAGGATACGGTTTTTTCAGGTTACGATGTCGAATATAATGATTTTCCGGTCCCTGGTTACGGAATTTGCCGCGCCTTACGGTGTTACATGGCAAGCAAAGACGATCAAAGTGTAGTATCTGTTCCGGCAGATGCTGCAAAGAAAGACCATTGCCCTTGTGGCAATCTTCTGGTCCATGTAGAGGCAACCCTACAGGGGCCAGCTGGCAAATCACTATCCAGCTCCCATTTCCCACCTCTCGGGAGCTGGTCCCCTTTTCCCTTCCCACTCCCCTTCACTCCTCACATTAAAAATCGGCCTTGTGCCTAATTTGCTCGGTGGGGGAGCAAATAAATATCGCCGGCCTTTGGGCCAGGATCAAAGTGTAGTATCTGTTCTCCAGATGTTGCACTACACATTTTGGTCTTGGTTAAAGGAGGGGAAATCCTTCATGACCGATACATTTTTCATTTTTGTTACTGACCAGAGTGCCCCTTTTTGGGAAGCTAGTTTCCCCCCACATTAAAAACCGACCTCATGTCTAACTCTGCCCTTGTAGGGAGGCAAGTAAACAAATTTATAATGTTATTTGATTATGATTATATACATGTATATTATATACTGTACTTTATTTTGTTACTAATTTTGAATGCCGTATCCCGGAGTTCTATTTTATATATATATATATATATATATATATATATATATATATATATATATATATATATATAAATTATATAAAAGTCACTTGTGTGTGTATGTGTGCGTGAGTTCCTTCCTCATAGATTTCGAAACGACTGAGCTTATCTTTTGTGAATTTCGCACAAAGGTAATTTATATGTTTGGCAGTGTTCTTAGATATGTTTTGTGCAGAAATTCATCCGATAAGTATCGAAAATAGAAAAAATCCGATCTTAAAAAATAGTCTTTCTCTCTTATAAATAAAAAAAATAATTTTTACGGGGGAATATTTTACGCTATACCGGCCAATGGAAATAACAACATCTCAGCAAATTATTTCTTCTTAAAAAAACAAAACATATTTATTATCATCTGGAGATATAGCTAAGTGGTAGAGCATTCGATTACAGATCGAATGATCCTCTGATCAGTCTCAGGTGTACCTCACCATTTTATTTTATTTTTTCTTATTAATGAGGTCAATTTACAATAAAAGAAGAGGGACCATTATAAACCGCTGTAAATCATTTGTTCGTTTGCACATTTTAAAACTGAACATTAATCAGAAGTGATTTTTCCAGGGCATTCATCATCAAGCCCAAATATCAGCTGACGTGATAATGTAAAAAACACAGACGGTGTTTGATGAACGACATTATCATTATTATTTCTTTATTTGATTTTTATATGTTTATTTATTTATTTTATTTATTTATCTTATTTATTTCATATATTTATTTATTTATATATTTTGCGAATTAATCCACCGGCCAAATTATTCCTCGTAATACATAATAACTAATAGAGGATTGGTTCTATAATAATACATACGCAATCTGCATAAATTAAAATATCATATTTAAGCGTATTGTACGACCGGGTAATGCTGGGTGTTCAGCTAGCATATCTATAAAAGTGTGTGTGTGTGTGTGTGTGTGTGTGTGTGTGTGTGTGTGTGTGTGTGCGTGTGTGCGTGTGTATGTGGTGTGTATAATTTCAACCATATATACTCAACGAATTTTTTTAGCTACAGATTTGAACTTGGATATGTTGAGTAATCAGACATGTGGAAAACTTTTTCATTGGTTTTCAGTAGATTTGAAAACACTTGAGACGTGTCAAGTTGGCCTAATGGTTCTCGTACTTGAGTCCTTGTCTTTAGGTTTTAGTTTCGATCTCAACTCCAGAATTTTTTTTTTACTTATTAGAAATGAACTGTTTAAAAAAATCATAATACTTGCATTCACATGTCTCAGTTTCTGAATAAAAATATAATATTTATGCATATGGTACGACCGGGCAATGCTGGGCTGTCCGATAGTCTCTCTCTCTCTCTCTCTCTCTCTCTATATATATATATATATATATATATATATATATATATATGTGTGTGTGTGTGTGTGTGTGTGTGTGTGTGTGTGTGTGTGTGCGCGCGTGTGTGCGTGTGTGTGTGCTGTGAATGGCTATATTGTAAGCGATATGATAAAACAACCTCTCGATGTCGGATTCATGATCCTACACGCAGACACTATACCTTTTATGTATATAAAGGTTAAACGGTACCTTCTCATTATCTATGCCTTCTCCTCCTATCACCTCCTCCCCTGTATATGCACATCCCCTTCATTACACTGAGGAAGACCGAAGGTGCGGTCGAAAATGTTCTTATAAAAAACGTTGTTGTTTTTTTCAAAAAACATTCTGTATTCTTACGTGCTATCCAATAAAAAATGAATAAACTAAAAGATAGTTTTATACTTTTTGCATTTATGTTTATATATATATATATATATATATATATATATATATATATATATATATATATGTGTGTGTGTATATATATATATATATCATTATTTCCACAGCCAAACAATGTCGCCGCCTACAAGAGCCATGACTGCCAACGAACCGGAAGTCCAAGAATCGAATTTCGCCCTCATTTGGGCTCATTAGTTAGGAACACATCCGAATCCCGGATTCGAAACCCGAGCTTCTTGCTTGCAAGGCAAGCACTCTGCCAACTGAGCAAACACACCGCACACAAGAGATTCTATTAACTAACACAGATCACGCAAACCGCGGCGAAATCCGACTGTTGAATGGACCTACTTGCCTCGCATGCAAGAACCTCTAGTTTCGAATACCGGGTACGGATATGTCTTACTGATGAGTCCAAATGAAGGCAAAACTCGAGTCTTGGACTTCCCGTTCGTTAGCTGCCATGGCTCTTGTAGGCTGCGACGTTGTTTGGCTGTGGAAATAGTTATATAATCTCTCACATTCTGAAAATTATCTAATTTAACAAAGGTGCTCTACCCAATAAGGAGAAGGGCCTTCTATATATATATATATATATATATATATATATATATATATATATATAAAGTAAATTGTATTGAAAATAATATTTATTAAAGGAAAAGGCTAGAATCAAACCCAGTAATCAAAAGTTTAAAACAAGACATATTGCAATTTAGATACGATGATAGGAGTGTAGAGCATTATCAACTGTGTTAGAAATAATTATACAACTAATTGGATCAGAATCGGACAATGTAAATTAAGGAACTTTCTTTGTGTTGCCAAAAGCGTGTTGGAGACATAAGTAATATGTAGCATCTACGTGAGAGACTTTCACATGTCTGAGCACGATCTGCCGTCACAAAGAAAGATAGTTAATTCTGCAAGGTATTTAATACCTGATCATCATCATTACATCCAGCTGGAATAAATGTCCTCATGTTATAAGTAAGCCTTTATCTTCGTTTGTCATCCACCGAAAGGTAATATGTTTTGTCTATCGTCTTTGAAAATTATATGAAACACCCTTCCTAAGTGTTAACTGTCTGTCCCCATCATCAATAATGAACCTTCTTCTCCTTGTTATAAAGGACTCTCTATTTCACATCTCTTCACATTCATATCTCTCCTATTAGTATGAACTAAACAAGTGAGTGTTGTCTCATCCTTCGTTATATGTCGTCTCCAATATGTACACTCCATTGCATAACATTTTTTGGTGCAGTTTATGGCTTGGAATGGTTGCTAATTTATAAGACTGATATAGCTGTGATGCAGCGATACAGTCAGTCTGTGAATGACAATCTTCTGTCTGTGTAAGAGCCAAGTGCATCCTTAAATGGAGTGCTGTTTCCACATCTGGGCAGGAGCTGCTCGGCGCTACCCATCCTGCCTTGATAGAGTTCAAATCCGGCTTCGAACCCCTTTTCTTTTTCCTGTAACCTCTTTCCTACAGAAAAAAAAACTTTGCAAACCTCTCTGCTCTGTCGTTATTTTCATAACAAGTGCTCGCCTGAGATCAAATCTATGATCCCCCCCTTGCCGGACTTTCACAAGAAACACTCGACTAGCTACAACCACTATCAACAATTTCCCCCATTCTATATCGTTGCCTAAATCTAACAGATTTCATGGACAAATCTTATTTCCTAGAACTGTCCGCCTGTGGAACACTGTTCCGTGTGCCTACAATCCGGCCTACTACAATATCGTAGTTTTCGAGTCCAATGTAAACAAGTTCTTGTTGAAATGCTCCCTTAAATAATCAAATTCTACTCAACTTACTTCATTAACGATTACTACACTACGACCATACATTCATTCACCCTTATCCTTGAGTGGCCTTCAAGCCTTGATAAGTGGCAACTCACTTGTAAAAATTGACTTTGTATAATTTTGTGCATGCGTGTGTGATCGATGCAAAAAGTTTACAACCAAATCGTTAAATGAGGTTCTATGTTACCCCTCTCCGTCGAAAACAACCAGCCACGGTTAATGTTTCGTAATTGGTTTGAAACTCCAGATGTGCATCCGAGAGAAGATACGCGATCTTGACGCGAATTCTTTTAGACAGGACGGAACCTGATGCATTCTCCTTTCATAATTATGTATCAGAAGAAAAACAAAATTAATGCGTGCAATTTTTAACCTTCCGTATCGTAATTGCTTTAAGTTGTAACTGGACACTGAAACGCAAAGAGCGGAAGTGATTGGGGAGCAATTACCATGAATTTTGCCCGCAATTTTCAAATGTTTCTTTTAATTAAATGTGTCTGAGAATGTCTGAACCGAGCAATCGCGTGAATAATTGCTATCTAGGCGGAACTGTACTGCTTTTCTTTTCGTATCCGTTCTTTTAGACACCAGAGAAAAGAAAAGAAACGATTTAATGCTTTCTCTTCTCCTGTATGTCATCGGTTTTTAAAACTTTACGGCTTATTACTAGTGAAACGTATCAGGTTACTGTGATTAGGGAGCAGATTTATAGTGGGGGTGAATTTTTCATTTTAACTTAAATTCAAGCCATTGTCACCACACAAGGAGTAAGGACAGGCATATAAAATCAACAATAGGTTCTTTGATTATGAAAAGGGTGCGTTTGAAATGAATGTTTTTGTTTAGAGCACAATTGAAATATGATTTTTGCATTTTAAACTTTTATTCAAGCTATTATCTATAAAAAATTGTTTTATCAAATCAACAGTCAGTTCTCTAAAGTGCACTGTAAACTACAATGTATTGTGGACTAGGTTACTGCTAGAGGCATGCTAAATTCTTCCCGGTCCCCCAAAAGAGCAAGTAATTAATCGATTTGATTGAAAAATAGGCAGTTTCACCGATTTCGATAGCAATAAAAATATGAGATTGTAAAATATTCGTTGAGCATCATTCAATCCCGGGCAATTTCGGTTCACCCTGCTAATTATACAATATGAGATATCAGTTTTTTTCTGGGTTTTTTTTTTCAAGGGTGGAGTTGAAAAGTTGATTAAAATGAAGAAACCTGCATAGAGGATGATAAAAGAAATAAACAAATTTCTCCGATGTGATTTCATTTTGGTGTAATGGTGATTTGTACCGTCACTATAGATTCTTCCCAACTCTAGGAACCACGGTGATAACACGGAGAGTCACTTTGATCACCACAAAAAGACTCTGGTAGCATATTGCTGTCATGCAGCGATACAGTCAGTCTGTATTTACCATAAATAAATACGCTTGTTAACTCCTCCTCTGTTGTCTTGTTTTTTCGGCTTTTTAGGGTTGCACCAGTCAGAAAGAAGAAAAGAATAAAAACTAATCCAGAAGCGATTTCTGGAAAAATTATTTCTGTTCTTTACTCCTCTTAACTACTTTTTTATTTTTCAGACTCTTTAAGGCAATATTACAGCAAAGAAAAGTATAAAATTAACACAGAAGCAATCTCTGGCAACACATTACCCTGTACTGTTTGTAAGTATGACATTATATTAACTAATTTATCTTCAAATTCCACTTTCCCGACCTGGCGTCACATTTTACCATTGTGGAATAGAAATAACCAAAACCCTATAACCCTCCGTGAATGCGAATTCTTCGCATTGTGACGTAAATCAACTTTTTATATTAGTTCACTTATTTTAAATATGCCTGCATTTATCCATTTTGGGTCAAGTTTTTTTTACTATGTAACGTTTGATCATTTACAGGAGATCAAATTAGTGAAATCATTTAAGTCAAGTTCAAATCCAATCGAATCTATTGCATTCGATTATACTGTCATAAGCTTGTGAAATATACAGGATCTGCCATAAGTTACTATGTAATTTTATTTCAGCATCAGCAGGAAGATCCCACGTTGTCCGGGATTGAATGAGGATCAATGAATGTTCCACACTTCCAATATGTTTATTATTTATTTATACGTTCCCCACTTCCAATACGTTATTGCCATCGTTCATTTTGAACGTGCCCCTGTCATATCAGAGAAGCTACTGACGGTTCACTCTGAAAATTGAAAATGGTTATTTCGTCATGAATGCTAAGATTTCATGAAATTCATGAAGAGGGTAGATGCGCTAGATTATCTTTGTTTCGTTAAAGAATGACTTCCTGTGTTTTCCCTCACATATGTACTCGGCATTTTTCTCTTACTATTTACTTCGCTAGTTGAAACTTATTGGAGTTGTTTAGGAAAACGATTGTTGTTTTATTTGTTTATTTTTTTCTTTCCCATGTCCGTTATTTCTTTTTGACCCTTTAACGACAGCACTTAGCATAACGGATTGCATAAGTCATGAAAGTACCTGTTACCCCTTTATTAAAAGTCCGGCTGATATGCTACTACAGCTAAATACTATCAAAATTCAATTTACCCTTTAATCTATCGAAAACGTCATCTTAAAGTTCAATCGTTCCCCCTTGAAGTAAGGGTGACTGCAACGTGTAAGTATCACCGGCTAAGAGGACAAAAATTCAACAAGATAGGTCGTTCATTGGTAGTAAATGCCTATGCGTTTGTGACAACTAAAGATGTTTCAGGCTCGAAACTACACATCCACGTAGTGAGAATGACAATGTTGCTTCTATCCACGCAAAACCGTCATTTATTTGCTTGTGCTTTGGAAAACTTTATCTGGCCTGTATGCGACCACTAAAACTTGCTGCTCTCGATGTCGAGCGTAAAAATAATATCGCAGATAAAACAACTAAATATGGTCAACGAGGAGGTCTTCATGCAGACCATATAAACCTAGAGAACGAACTTCGTGGCTCTTGCGCAGAAATCTGATTCGCTCAACAACAATAAAAACAACAAAATCAGAAACGGCGTCAATATTTGTGCCACTTTTAAATCTCTTACGTCACAGAAGAGTTGGTCACAGATCGAGGACAAGCTGAAACATTTTCTTCATTGCCAAAACATCCACACCACATCCCTGTCATGCGGCTTCACTGATGTCAACATACGTCATATTAAATCGAAATCTGTTGTCTGTGTGGAATAAAGAAGATATTTTTATAAATCAGCTGTGTTGTGTGTGATTCACTGCCAGGTGCAGGTGTATATATCGTAGATCAGTCACAAAAGTCCATTTTGAAATTATATAGACTGACCGCAGTGAATTTATATAACACCGCGACTATTTACAATAAAAGATCATCAATCTGATCAGGATGTGTAATTACCACTGCACTTACAATACAACCACTCTGCTAGACGACATCATGGCATGTAAGAAAAGAAAAAAGAAAAAATTATATTTTGTATTGTTTTTTTTTAATCCTGATGAAGGCTTTTTTATAAGCTGAAAATTTGAAACTTTAAATAAATAAATATCTGTTTATTTTAAAAAGAAAATACAAATTCGCACGTGATCGTTCTTTCTAACCTCACATTTAAATTCCATTGTTCCCGTGCTTCTTAAAAGTGGATTAACACTTATAATACATACATATATATATATATATATATATATATATATATATATATATATATATATATATATATGGATAATGTAATGGATAACGACACCTTTCACTTATATAGAAGCATCTGTCACGATCCTTGTATTTTCATTCCTAACGTATGCACGCGCACACACAAGACAAAAAACTGCATCCTCTGAATTAACTGGAAAAGTATTTATTACCATTCGTTAGGATGGACCATTCCAGCATATAAGTTGTATTATTTTTCGTCAGGCCTTTAATGTATTCAGTTAAGAAAAGTAAGCGTACGTTTACTTTTCTCATTTCACTTTTTTTTATAGATGCTAAGTGGTTTTTGTAACGCGTTTTGAATGAGCCAACAGTTGCTCCTCTATATACCGATAATTTATTAAATTCAACAAGATTGCATTAGTACTGCAGACGTCACACAGTTGTCATCGAGCGGACAGCGTAAACAAGTTTAATTCAATTATTAATACTATTTTGTGTGTGATAATTTTAGAGTTTTTAACCCTTTCCAGCCAAAATGTTTTTTATACAATAAATAATTTTCTTTTACTCAGGAAACCCACACGTGACGGAAGTTAGCGTGCAACTGACGCATGAACATGAACAAACCCCTCATTCCCTTGTTGAACCATGCATAAAACTGTACTTAGAAGATCAGTTGGGCTGACAAGCTATAAAGAGTCAGAAATATTTCCTATACAAATGTTTTTTTGAAAGGTGACTTGAAAGTACAATTTGACGATAAAAGATTAAAGGAAATGGTGATAATCCCTAGATGTTTCATAGTTGAATATTAGCTTTATTGCAGTGTCTATTGGTTTTCTTTTTGGTAGTTGTGAATTTTAATAAAACATTATCAGGTTAGGCGTTAAGATATAAAGAGGAGCACTCTTGCATGCAAAACATGCTTAGACAGCCGCGTCGACATACTTAAGTAAGGGTGCCTTAGTCGATTAGCAATAAAATAATCCATTTGCAAAGTCTGGGAAGATAGACTTCCTAAAACTTCAATAGAGCAAGCAAAATACCGCAGTCAACAGTGAAAATGACATTATAGAAATGACCTAGACTCTGTTGATTTTGGTGCTGAGGGAAAAATCCCTCGACCCTCGATGAATTTGTTCTTGTTTATGAAATGTTCTGTTACTTTAATAGAATTTTCAAGCTGAATTAAAATGTAGGTGTATCTTCTGTTTATAGTTACTTGATGGTCACCACTTATCAAGGCCATGAGGCCGCTCAAGAATAAGAGTTAATACAGTTGGTGAGACAATTCCATGATGATTAGTAATGGTGGAACTTGGATAGGGCTCAACAAGAACTTGTAGACATTGAACTTGAAAACGATTATGTTATAGTCATCCGGGAAGTAACACCACAGTATTTTATTCTACTGGCGGACAGTTCTTGTGACGAAACCGCCTATGGAATTTTCGTTTAGTTTTGGGCACAGACAGAGGATGAGGGAAATTGTTGACGGTTGTTGTAACTAGACGAGTAACACAAGCACGGAGATGCACGGTTTCGGTGATGGGACAGAGGTTAGAGCTTGATACACAGAGCGGGACTTATTAGAATAGAAAATCTCTTTTGCGCCCTCCCCAACATGGAGATACTCGTGGTTGGTGCGCCCAGATATGACAACAGCATTTCATGCATGAACGAATGGTAGCTTTTAGAAGTATGGATTTGTTTTCTAGTTCAATAGGGTAAGCAACCTTTCTTCTCAGCACACTTAGCAGTATCTTCTCTAACACATGTTTCCTGTGAATGTTTGACCTAAGGGGTATTATTTTATTATTGGAATCCTTTCAGATGAGTAATTTATATATTTATTTATTTAGTCACAACAACTATAAAGATGAGGATGACAGTCCGAAAATAAATAATTATATATCTAAAAAGGGTTGTTATCACTCAGCACTTTCCTTCCTCGATTTATCCATACTCCTTGATCTTTGCTCATACTCATTTTGTGGAATACCTGCCAATGCTGATACCACTATATGTGCGTGTATTTTGTTGGGGGGGGGGATAATTGTACATTTAGCAGTTTCAGTTCCCTTAGGCTCGCATGATGTATTTGTATATGCTTTTGTTTTATTCCCTTTTCAACTCACGTTTGGATGCTTAACGTCTGTAATTTGTGTGGATTGGTTTCCCCATTCCATTTTCCATAAGATTTCTGCTGTTTCTGGAATTGCCATCCATTGTATAGTCTTAGTCTTCTATCTTGATTCCAATTTCTCCCATTATTGTTTCCAGGCCTTTCGGTACTATTCCTAGTGCTCCTATTATTATTGTAGATTGATATTCTTCATGTTCGATATTCATTTCAGTACTCTGGTACGTCCTATCTATTCGCTTCGTTTTTTTTTTTGTTGTTTTTTTTTGTCCTTGATATTTATCCTGGGATCGGATCGGGTGGTACAGTTTACGGTTTAATATTTCTATGCTTTTAGTTTTATTTTATTTTCCCGTTTATGTAGTTAGCGTTTGTCGTTTATTTCGCTTGTTTTCCACATTCGACGATTTTCCTTAAGATTTCTGCTCTTATAGTCATTACCGTCCGTTATACAGTTTCAATCTTCCCTTTGATTCCAATGTTTTTCAGTTTTCCTTTTTATGGGGGAAAGGCTTGTCTTTGATGCTGTTATAATAATTGATATTTTGTTGAAATTTTGTTGCTTTTTCTTTAGATTTTTATTTCATCGTTTGATACACCGGTTCCCGTCATATCGCTGAAATTAAGCAACTATGAACCTGGCCAGTACCAGATGGGTGACCATTAGGAACTTCCAGGTACTGTATGTGCTTTCCGCTTATCTCTGCATTGTTTTCAGTCTTCTTGGACTTCTCCTTGCCACTGGACTCAAGCAGTGCCGATTTAGGAAAGGTGTGGTTGAAATTGCGCAACCCTTGCCTCACAATTACACGCACAGCAGCTGCCTCTACAGGGGGTATCCTTTGTCTTTCGAGACTGAACGGAGGCATCAATATTAATTTTATCTTTATATTTTTCTTTGGTAGTTTGATGAATGAAACCATTTTACAGTAGAAAATCGCTCGCATTTGTTTTTTGCATGAAAAAAAAAATAGGACTTAAAAATAGGTTTTATCTAAAGATTTAACAATAGTCATATCGTTTACGAATGTTCTTATCCTTTCGGAAACTATATCCCTAATTATACAAAACTATCGAATCAGTTGGACGTGAAATTCTCGCCCTATCTTAGAGGGGCAACTCTATATTCACCAGATTTAATCAAATTACGTTTAGTTTGACCTTTTTTGCTATATTTCAGCTTGGAAATGATATTTTATCGTTGCATTTTCACTCCAAACTAGGCACAGTGCCACTTTGCTGTAGGGGGCAACTATCTGGGACATAATTTGCAGGAATACTATGTGGGGAGCTGAGCAGCAAGGTGCCTATTAACATTACACTTTAACTTTTGCATGTCAGTACAGTCAAGGGAGCTGCAACGGAAGGGAATTTCAGTCATAAGGAAAAGATTTATTAGAGTAGAAGGCTTTCTGGCATCTGTGTAGAGAGTATTTACGTCTAGAGGGTACGAGAGCTTGACGTTCGTCGGAGCACCTACGATTAAAATATTTGGAAAACATGCAAAGGGATGCAACATTTCGTCGATGAGACAGAGATTGAAGCCTAGCTGATAGTGTAGAGCCTATTAGGTTGGCGACTCTCTTCTGAACTCGGTCTAAGAGGGAGAGGCGAGTAACAGATGCACTGGCCCAAATGTGACAACAATACTCCATACATGAGCGAACGGTAGCCTTGTAGAGGTGCAGGATACTCTCACGGTAGAGAGATCCCACCTCTTTTGCAGCAGCCTTAGTAATGGCTCGATGTATCTGTTCTAACTCATATTCCCTTTGAGTGTTAAGCTGATGAGTTTGAACGAAATACTTTCAGGTAATATATCATTAGACATGGCTATTAATGGTTGAGAGGGTGTCGTGTGATTATTTAATAGAAGAAACTTAGTCTGGGCATGTAACTATCAATTTTTTACCCCATTTCACTACAGACTGGAGGTCTTCGTCTAGGGTTTCCGCCATCGCTTTCGATATGTGTTCATCCGTTTTCCCCTCGTGTCTGCTATAGATCATGGTATCGTTAGCAAATATACCCATCTCAGAGACAATTTTATCAGGGAGGGCATTTATGAATATCAGGAACGTTGAACGCTGCTAAAACTAAGCTCGTTTCCTTTAATAATTACAAGAAACCTTCTCAACCACCAATAGCTATGGCTAAAGATACATTATCTGAAAATACTTCATTCAAACTTCTTGGATTAACGTTCACAGGGAACATGAGTTGGAGGAGATACACCGAGCGTATTGCCAAGGCTTCTGCGAAGAAGGTGAGCTCTCTACCGTCCTAGAAAATTACTTATGGCGATTTTTAGTACTTACTAGGCGTAAGGGATCAATGCGGGCTATGATTAGTTTGATTTTGTTTCAGACAAATCGATGTAAATAGAGGGTGAAATTCCTTCGTGAAAATTCAGATTTTAGATGTAAGATTGTGTGAACATAGATTGATTTTAAATCTTCGTAAGAGGATATAAGAGTGGTACAAACTGTCTTGGGGGGGTTCATTTTAATACTAGAAGAATACTTGTTCCTGGACGGATATATACATCGACAGAAAGGAAATGAGAGAATCAGTTAAAGTAGCAAATTTTGTTTTAGTTTTGTTTTACGGCATATCAACACTTTTTAATGCTGAATCCATATTTTTTAATGCCTATCCTTCCAGTTATTTGAAATATTTCTTCAAAGTGTTTGATTTGGTTGTCTTGTAGAAAACAATTGTTGTTTTTGTTTATGGGTTTGCAGAATGTTGTGGCGGAACTAACCTATTTTACTTGCTATTAAACTATTCAAATCTCAATAAATACCTGAAGGCTAAGCCGTAAGGTGTCAGTCGATATTCTGTGAACCAACCTATGTGGTTTGTTTTTAATATATTGCATATATTTATTTGTAACCCTTTAACGGGGCTATAACACAGAGCATGCTTGAGTTTTATGAAGAGAAAGAGAGAAAAAACCACAATGTTTGGTACATTTTAGGCCATAAAATCAGTATATTTAGACGGTCTGAACTGGCAACACAAGTAAACGTAATGCTGTATTACGGAGTGGACGAGGACGAGACGTTTATAATAAAACGGGTGACACAGCGACGACGACGACGACGACGACAGAATTACTTAGGGAGTTCACATTTATAATAGATGGGACATAAGTATGAAGAGAGAAGTGTTAATGAACAGTTCTTTAAACACGGAGGGGAGATACATTATTGATGAGGGGGATACAGTCAACACTTCGGAAGGCGTTTCATATAAATTTCATTATACAAAACGATAAAGACAAAACGCATTACCTTGCGGTTGATGCTAAACGAAGACAAAGGCTTACAAACAATATGAAGACATATATTTTCCAGCTGGAGATGAGAATGATCAGAATCCAATGCTTGGCTAAATCGCTACATTGTTTCGTCTTTCTGCCTCAGCTTCCTGAAGGAATTTAGGCTAATCTCTCTCTCCAATTAAACTCGAACTGAACTCTGACTCGCTCCTATCTGCTTCCGACTTTAGTCTAACTTAACTGTATATATTGACGCTACATTTCTCTGTGACGTCAGAACGTGGCCAAACATGTGCATATTTTGCACGTGGATATTGCATCTAACACGTGTCCTGTTGACACAAATAACATTGCTTTATTTATTTATCCATATTCCTCTGATCTAATTTTCGTCGTATAGTTATTTCTGACTACAATGGATAATCTCACTGCATTCCTGGAATCGTATCTAAGTAAAATAAAAATATATATTCCTTTTAACTTCTGAATACTGAGTTCGATTCCAGCATTCTCCTTTAATAATAATAATTATATTTGATCCTAATTACTTCGTTACTAACTAAAAACCGGGAGCTGCCCCTTCAATATACAACAGTAGAAAAACTTACAATAGATATAGACATATAGGTATGGGGTATAAAAATATGTACGTTTTACGAATGAAACACGGACAGATAAGCAAGGAAATCTCACTATCTATATGGTTAATTCAATAAAACATATACATAAATTGTTCTTGTGTGTGGCAAGCCATTCATTATATTCTAGTCTATGATAAGACGTTACATGAAAATGTCTTTGTAAACATTTCATAGAAATGGCGAGACGAGCCGAGACGATGATGAAGGATGCGTTATCCGTCATTACCAACACACGTCTTATCACTACATTCTGATGTTACTCGTTCGCCTACACAGTTTTGCCGTGTTTGGACCACCTATGCGCTGGACGTGCGAGCGTGCTTTATCGTGAGACGCTTGAGTACTGAAAGAACTACAGGACAAGCAATCGGCAGTTATGTTTGACGAGGCAAATTAATATTTGCAGTTTTACTTCTTTTTTTTACTGTTCGGTCACTAGCTACCAATGCCAACATTTTTACTACATAGTAGTGAGATCAAAACTAAAAATATATATATGACTTGGGTGCCATCAGCTAGAATCGAAACCAAAACAT